>NW_017304949.1:84748-108671 GCF_001594115.1 Trachymyrmex septentrionalis
TTTCATTTACAACGGAAACATGTGATAAATAAAGTCCAATACAATGAGAGCGGGCAAACATTAAACACTTTTTTTTGCGTTAGGATTTATTTTTTTGCGTGCTCTCGTTACGTTAATTTCATTTTTTGCTTAATTTTGTAATTTAACTTGAAATTTTTATATATTTTTTAATGTAATCAGAAACAAAAAATTCTCAAACAAAAAAAATTTCTTTGAATTACAAAGGAAATTTAAAACCGTAACAAATTTCACAGATATTCAGTTATTAGCGATTACATTTAGACACATAGGTATTCAATGACCGCGTTGAATACTTGTGAAATTTGTCATTGTTCCAAACGTCTGAGCCTTGTAAGTTCTTTGGAACATTCTATGACAAAAATCCTAATGTGAAAAGAAAAATTATAGTCGAAAAATTATAGTCGAAGCTATAATAATTTTCGAATTATAAACCATTTTTGAATTATTATTCAAAAACTATTAAAGCTTCGACATTTTCGTACTAGAATTTTTTACTCTATCTCTAAATGCGCCATAAAATTATTGTACGGTTATATTATATTTATTATATGGTTGGTTAGGAGATATTCTGTATATGAAATAAATATCTTTTTCCTTCAAATATAACTTTCTCATGTCATTAAATTAAAAAAAAAATTTATATTACGGAGATATCCTACATATAATTAAAAAAGTTTAAATTATTGAAAGGCATATGTGCGTGCGTGTGGTTCACACACACACACACGCGCGCGCGCGCGCGCGCACACGCACACGCACACGACACGCACGCACACGCACACACACATTCAATAAAGAATTATCTCAAGCAGAAGAAGTCACAATAGTGTCAAAATGACATTAAAATGGAATCGGAAATGATTGAAAAATGACTTTTAATGATCATTTCGGAGTTATTTTGATATCATAATGACTGGTTATTCTGCTTGGGATAATTCATACACATTTGATGTTAGAAAAATCTTAATCAAATTGTAAATTATGCACAAAGAGTCGATAAATTTATTCAAAATATGTATACGAATTATATATATTATAACAAACACATATTTTTTGTATCTGTATAGTTGTCTGTTTTTTAAATGTTTATACCAATTACTGATTACGTATTGTTTCATGAAAAAAGAGAATATAATTTTATAAAATTTCTATAAATGAATAAGCTGGCTCAATATAATGATCAATTTTTTAATCACTAAATGAATTTATTTGAATGCGGAGAATTGCAACATTTAATAACGATTTGATAAACTATTCTTTGAATTAAATACATAGCATAGTTCATCGCATTGAAACTGTTTGGAAATTACAGGATTGTTAATAAATAATTATATATATATATATATACATAGAGAAAGATATATATATATACATACATACATACACACACATGTATATATAATAAATATATATATGTATGTACACACACATACACATACACTATACCCACACGTACCGATATATATGTACATTTTAAATAACAATATGTAGTAGCATTCAAACACATATCGTAAATAATAGAGTAATAACATTAAAATCTTCATTTTTTGTTAGCTCCATTAAATTAAGGAAAAATGTCATTTAATGGAAATTCATTATCATGAATGTGCTTTCACTGAGCAAGCGTGCAAATATTTAATTGGAAATTGTAAGAGACTTGATAAACGGGCGCATGTCTGACGATATGTGTAGAGATAATTGGGTCTGCTACATGATTTGTATTTTTTTAGGGCGCGTAAAACTTTGGGTGCGTTCCAATACGTTCACAACGCTCAAGAACATCATTTGTCTTTGTGTAACGTTCGAGTAACAACAAGGATGAAATAATTCCATGAGCGTTGTGAGCGTCAAGTGGAACACATCCTTTGCGGTCAAGTATCAATGTAATCCAACATTTCTCAGTATTGCTGAAGACAATATGTAAATATAAAATACTACAACAAAAATGCACAGATAAATAATTGTAGCGCAAAAAATTGAATTAACTAATTTTGTTCGAATTAAAGTTACCCGAGTTATATGCGATATAAAAATTGAAGAAAACAAGATGAAATAGATAATCAGATAATAATTAACATTCTTGGAAAGAAACACATCAAAGTAGAGATCATACATAAATAATCTTAAGCCGGCGGCACACTAATTTTTCTGCTGGATTTCTAGCTGGATTAGAATCTTGCTACCATGCACCGTATTAACTGCGGTGCTGATAATACCGGCTTTATATATGTTTATTCCAGTTCTATTTAATAGACCAGCCGAAAACCAGACTTCACGAGTTTCTCTCTCTCTCTCTCTCTCTCTCTCTCTCTTTCTCTCTCTTTCTTTTCCCCTTCTCTTCTCTTTTCTCTGTTCTTCCATTCTTTCTTTCATACTTATATGTACATTTATATTTAACACAGAAGGCGCCTCGAAGCTGCTACATATAGTCAACTATGACGTAATTATATATGCAGTTACGAGTATGGTTACTTTATTTTGGAAGGCTTTTTGGAATGTCTATGGACACTATCAACTACACGTTAAAAATAATATTTAATCATTTTACAAGTTGCTGCAGACTCTTCCGAAAGGGAAAAGTGGAAAGATTTCGTGAATGTTCCGTGAAATGCAGATGAGCATTAAACATTTTCATTATGTCTTATTTGTAAATAAAAGATAATATTATACAATTTTATTATTATTTTTTGTCATTATAAGAAATAGAATATTCGCAAAGTTAAGAATGTCCAAACCTATATATTTTCAAAGATTTATATTTTAATACGTCATTGATGTCAATCCGCAAAAAATAAAGATTTAATCCAAAAATATAATATGTATATAACCAGCAGCTTAAAATACTTATTTTCACTACACATTACTACACAGTATTTTCTATACACAATAAGTAAATATGCATTTTCACTTTTTATCAAGATGATTCGTGCTTTTATTGAATAATTCATATATAATATAATATATGCGAGTTGTAATTTACACAGACATGGACATCACATATCATGTGTTGAATCAATTTAGTATGCCTACAAAAGAAAAAATATGACGATACTTCAATATTAAGATAGCATAAAACATTACTTTGGATTATGACGTATATATCTGATTATTTTAAAGTGTATTTAAAATTAGTGATTTAACGAAAACAGAGTAATTATACAGTAGAGGGATCGCCTTGATTTTGACATATGTTGTCAAGATCATAGCCTTGAGTGATCGTCGAGAAGGTTTTAGCTGACGCTCGTTATTCGTTAAAAAGTTTTAGTATTAATAAAAGAAGTTAAAAGAAAAACGTCTTATTTCCGTTATAGTTATGTATTGTAAACAAAGATATTCTTAATTGAATATTTGAAAAATATAAATCATCCGTAAGGAAGTTCATCCCATCTCACTCCCTGATTACGAAGTTTATAATTGTTCTAAATGTAGGATGTTACTCAATATTGAATATATACAGAAGAAGTGTGACGTTATTTCTTAAACTTATTTTGTTAATAACTTTTTTTAACGAATAATGAGCGTTGGCTAAAACCTTCTGAAGGTCACTTAGGGGCATGACCTTGACAACATATGTCAAAGTCAAGGCGATTCAGGCGGTCTCGCTCATTCTGCATAATTATTCTACGTTTTTTATTCATATCATGCTTTTATATAGTTGCCTCTGTTTTTTGGTATACACAATAAGACGACGATACAATAATTGCCAGCTATTATAATATTTCTCTTCCGGAATCACTTGTATATTGGAACACGTTAACTAAGTTTCAATATACATTTTGAATCGCTATTACATTGTCAAAAAATTTTCTGCAGTTTTATCTTGAAAAATAAAAAAGATCTGCTGGAACAAGGTCAGATGAATATGAAAGTAATAAATTACTGTTATTTATTAATCAAAAACTGCGAGATAATCCTAATTGTATAGTCAGGCGTATTATTATGCAACTTATATCTCTAGGCCAAATTGTAAATTCGGCATTTTATTTAAAGATTTTGAAACAATTTCTGAAATGATAACGATTGAATGCGTAGACATGATTTGAGAATTCATAGAAATTAGTATACTTTGCACGATAATGTGTACACATAATTCTAGAATCGTCTGGCAGTTTCTCATCAACGACAAGTTACAATAATCTTTTATCTCATTTGACTCGGCTTTCTCTAGCAGACTTTTTTATTTCCCAATAATTGTAAAAGAAGTTGTTGGCGATGTACCAGCAATCAAAGAATAAATTAGCTAAAAATGATTTCAGAAAAAGAGAATGATATTATAATATAGCTTCCAATCATTGTACCCATCCTATTGCGTATTTTAAAAGGCAAAAGAGGACTATGATATAAATAAAAACTGATATCTAAATTCGTTGATTTTAAAAAATTTTTATTTAGAAATTTTTCAACCGAACTGCATATATCGAGAACATAATATATATAAAATTCTTTTGATACGTGCTTTTGATTAATATCCTAGTTAAAGTTAGATTTTTTAAACAAAATATTAACAGTATGCTGGCAATTTGCCAGCAGATTCGAGCAGAGTATTACAGTAGATAATGTATACAGATCCAGAATTATATTAAGCTCGATCATAATCATAATAAGCCAGAGAGTCGGTTGACACAATCTGGCACTAGATTTCCAATAAAAACCAAACAAAGTTTGTCTTAATTATTTAAATGAAATGTATTTATGCAGATATTGTGAAATGGTAGATTTTGCTTGGCTTCTGCAATTAATCATAATCTATTATGTACATTTTCTTTAATTTACTGATATTTTACTATCAAAATCTGTCTGATAAGATAGAAACTGTCTGCGAAATTTGCTTTTTGACAGATTTAACTATCTGAGATATTACATCTCATCGGAAGCACCGATGTTGCATTTTTTTTGCGTATAATGCGATTGTCTAATCGACAAATCAATGCATGTACACTCGATATAAAATCTTTGGTAGAAATTATTTGGTACATTTACACCCGTTCGGAAGGTCGTGCAAAGCCATGAAGTCTACAATGAATAAACAGCGAGAAGAGTTACAATTCATGAGAAACGAACATCAACAATAATGATTACTCAAATATCAACAATATTAACAATATCTATATTTATAACTTATCATCATTATTGTAACCGTCTTTCTTCTTTTTTTATCTTGATTAGTTATTACAATCACCATTAATGTCTCAGTCTTTCGCCACATTTTCAGCTTTACATGTCTGTCGTATAATAATAATTACCATTGCGATCATTGTCTTCAGCAACATTATTTCTACATAATCTTAATCGTAGCTACGGTTAATCCTTCTTTGCATAATTGTACAGTTCTTTTACTACGATTACTATACGCCTTGCACATTGTTTCGCTACAGACCATACTATTAACTATATATATTCAAAGTAAAACAGCAGCACAATGATGTCTACGATAATGGATATTCGCCATTGTCCATGAAATATTAAATCCAATTATTATAATGAATAATACGCATAAAATTGATCAGTAACCTCATTTACAAAATATAATTGAAGTCGTCTAATCTTACAATACATTGGATGTGTTCCATTTTCATGCTTACACGCTGTAAGTTCGTTCTTGTTATATATCAAATATTAAATGAACGACAAATGCTTACAAATATTGTAAGTGTAAAATGGAACGTTTACTAACACATATTTTTTTTTTACTGTATTTGCAAATATCTTGTAGTATAAAATGTCCCTTCTTAATCTTTTTAGTAAATAAAAAAGCGAGCATCAATTGCAATCTTTTTGCTCGCATATAATTACAATGTACATATATTACGCGCTAATACATATAGTCTAGCACAGTATACATCATTGAAAATGTCCAAAATTCATCAAATTAACAAGAAATCAAATATTGTACTTGTAAATATAAAAAGACTCTAGTTTAGGGGAGCCTGCTCCAATTACCTTGACATACATTGTTAAGATCATAATACTGAGTAATATTTATTAGGTTTCAGTCATCGCTTCTGTTGTTTATTAAAAAAATATTAACAAAAAAGTTTCAAAAATAGAACATTATTTTTGGTTACAAGCTCATCTAAAATCTGCATTTACATATTTTCATCTCAAGTGTGTTAATAAATAATTATTATTATTTGCATATTTGCATATACCTTTCGATGCGCTTGGAGAGGGAGGGTTAAGCCCTCCTTTTGCATTTAATATAATATGAGTATGTAACTTAATACAATATGAATATTTAACTTAGTATAATATGAATATGTAACTTCTAATTAAGAAAAACCATTGAAGAATTAGATATTAAAGTGTATTACAATGACCTCCAGTATGTAGTACGAGCGCAGGGGGGGGGGAGGAGAGATTACAGGAAGGAACAGAGCTCCTCCCCCGCCTATCATATTGTATTTATTAGTAATTTCTAAAAAATACTAAGAAATTACTTTTATTGTGATTTAAAAAAAAATGAATGAATGCTTATTAATGACAGCAACATACGCTATGGTTTTGTTTGATCTTTTTGATATATGATATATCCTATCTTGCGTAGGAGTCTGTCTAATCTTTTCCATTTTCATTATTTTTTAACATATTGCAGATTTACCTATTTGGTAAGATGAAAAGGAGGGTATTAAAAGAATATTTTTTGCCTCACTTTTTTTTTGCTTTTAGATTTTGTCCTCAAGTTACATTTGAATAAACTTGAAAAAAATCGTTTATCCGGGAAATGGTGGAAACATTGCTAGAATGGCTTATAACAAAAATTACATTATTTACTGTATAGTAAATAATTTAAAAACCATGATTTTAGCCAGAAACGTAAATATATTCTGTATGTAAAGATCGCAAATTACTTTAATACTATTCAAGAAGTACTACGTGGAGATACAGTCCGGCTTAGCATTCCCCAAAGATTAGAACCCCACAGTTCGTTAATCCTATCGTAGGTATTTATTGATTCCAAATACTTTTTGTTATGCAATTGTCTGTGCATTCGTATCATGAGATTCTGATGAAAGTGCAGATAAAATGTAAATTCGTTCACATTACATTTGCATCACAATGCGTGCGTGCAAAGAGGGTCAATAAATATCATAGGAATGACAAATTGTTAGGTAATGATCTCTGCAAAAGAATACTAGCAGACTGTATGACGTGATCCTAGATAATCCTAAAGTTCGTGATCTTTATATGCAGGATATACTTACATTTTTGGTTAAAATCATGTTTTTTCAATTATTAATCGTATATATGTAAATAATGGCATTTTTTACTATACTTAAGCTATTCTAGCAATGTTTTGCCATTACTCCTTGGACAAACAATTGCTATTTTGTATCTTTTGAGGACTCAAATAGTGATTTTTCAAGATCATTCAGATATAACTTGAGGGTCGAAATCGCTATTTTTTAAATACTCTTTGTTAATGGAAAATTTTTATTAATTATTCGTTACCGAGTCGAAAAAGTAATTACTACTACTACTACTATTACTATTACTACTACTACCACTACTATTACTACTATTACTACTACTACTGCTACTGCTACTGCTACTGCTACTGCTACTGCTACTGCTACTGCTACTGCTACTGCTGCTGCTGCTGCTGCTGCTGCTGCTGCTGCTGCTGCTGCTACTGCTACTACTACTATTATTACTACTACTACTACTATTACTACTACTCCATAGAACTATAATATATCCGGAGTAAGTTTTGACGCCACTATCTGTCTCCATTTAGTACGGTCCTTAGCTATCTCCGTCCAAGTCTGTACATCGATTTTCAAGACGTTGAGGTATTGTTAGATATTGTATCTCCATTTGATTCTTGATTTTCCTGGTAACCTCCTATCACTTAGCCTTTTTTTCGATAGGATCTTTATCAATCTATCCTCTTGACATGTTTGGATATGATTATGGTCTTATAATTCGAATTTTGGAGTCATGGGAAAGGTGCCTCGACTTCAATAGGGGCTGACACGCGTACAGGTATTTGTTATCCTGGATAATCCGCTGCTAAAATTTCCGCTTTCATATCATTGCTAGCGGTTATAATAGGTATTTAAATGATTGTGCGTTCGAAGTTATATTCGTCCATAGTGACTTTTTGCCTCACTCTGTCTCGTGCATTTCTTCTGAGATGTAAGTACTTTGTCTTATCTTCATTGATATTCAAGCCCATTTTACTTGCTTCTTCTTCTTCTAACAGAATAAAGTTCTCCTTAAACTCTAATCATGTTATTCCTACCACATCTATATCGTCGGCATATGCCAATAGAAGATTCGGTCCATGTGTTCAGCTCGGTATTTATGGCAAATACCTCACTGTGCTCTCCCTCAATCCTCACACTGCTTCGCGAGCTTTTCATCGATATCCTTACTAGCCTTTCTTACCAATTTTTTAGGGGAACTTAACTTTTCCATTGACTTTCACAGGCATACTTTAAGTACACTAGCGTACGCCTGCTTAAAATCTATAAACAGATTATGTAAGTCTTTATTAAACTTCCAACATTTTTCTAGGAATTGTCATATAGTGAAGAGCTGGTCTGACGTTGATCTGTCACCACGGAACCCACACTGATATTCGCCGATGATTTCCTTCGCAAAAGGTATGACTCGACTGAGTAGAAAGTTCGATCATTGTATGTGCTATTAAGGAGGTGATTCCCTGGTAGTTCCTGCATTCCGCCTTATCTTCTTTCTTATGTAATAAGATGATGATGCTTTCCTTCCATTTGTCAAGGATGGTTTCGTGTGCCTAGATGAGTTGCATGAGATGTATGTGGTTCACCAAATATTCTCTTCCATATTTAAGGCTCTCAACTGATATGTTGTCGCGACTGGGAGTCGAAAAAGTAATTAGTAAAAAAATGGTTATCATTACTAGTTACTGATTCTAAAAAATAAAAGCTTATTTATACTGGTCCCAAACTGTTAACTTATGCCGTAAGCTATAAGAAAATGACCATTTATACTCGAATGCAAAAAAAATAATCGACTTCATTCTTCTCACATTCGATTGCGATTAATCAATTACGATATGAATGATCATTACTTAAAAAGTAACAATTTGTTGCTTTTTGGTTAGTCTTTAAATAATGAAATTGAAAGGTCAGTCTAAAAAATTTTGCAATATTTTGTGTTTAAATATTAATAAAAACAATAATAACACTTGATCGATATATGAAAACACAACCAAAAAAGGAAATGCTTTTTCAGTTCGTACTGGAACACTTATATATAATAATATTTCGGTGTGAATACATATTCATATCCAATTCTACATACCACATACTGATTAAATTTTCAGTTGAAACACAATCCGACTGAAGTGATATTTTTCATAAATTTTGTAATACATTACTTTTAAATTTATTTAAATTAAAGATTGATATTAAAATTTATTCTTATGTTAATATAACACTGTGATTGGTTTACAGCACTCTTAAAGAGAATGCTGAATTCCGGAAAATCGCTGTTTTACCAACCAAACACACATATACAATTTACTGTATATCGACATGTCACTATCCAACAACAATTCGATGTCTTTGGACGTCCGAAATGTGTATAGAAAAATCCCTTTTACGTCGCTGTGGGACGTCTATTTGAACGTCCTATACTAAATTTATTTATATTGACATTTTAGGCATGTCCAAAGTACATCGTCAATATTCTCAATTTTCAAGCAGTGCGCGACATTGCTACTAGAAGGACACAGAGAAGTTCAATTACTTGTATTAAAAAACTACATCAAATGAAAGGCACAGTATAATAAGACTTTTCAGAGAAAAATTTTTATCCTTTTTTTGATAAAATGATAATAAGGTAATGCCTAGAAAATGAGTTCTCATGCTTAGGTTCCAATATGAAAATTAATAGATTTTTTATAGTTCTCAAATCTTGCTGACAACAATTCGATATCTCTTTTTTCTGTCAGAAATGTCTACAGAAAAAGAATATTATTTTAAGAATTAATTCTCTGTTTCATTGGGAATTATGTATTAATGAAGTCTGTTAGATTTTTTCGAGGGCGGTACATTACACATACGGAAGACATTTACTGGATGTCTTTAGGACATACTCGATCCATGTATAACGAACGCGACGTCTTTTGAATACCCAAATTGACGTCAAATTGTTGCATAGGAACATACTACTACATCGACGTAATACGCATACATATATTCACAAATTTTCAAATTCTCTTTATACTAAAGTCTCTAACTCATTTCTACAAGCATAGTAGTATTCTTTCATTTAATCTAAGTTTGTTTCATACGTGCAAAGATAGAGCAATTTATATGAAGCAAATGTTGTTACATATCCAAAAGCCGATAAAAAAGACTGATTTTTCAATGTTTTTCCTATTTTTCATGTAAAATTATTGCTTTCACGCTATATTTTTGTCAATACATTAGTAGTATGGAAAAGAATTTCTAAATCTATAAACACAATGAAAATATTAAAGAAATTGAAAATTAAATATAGTAAAATAGAATAAACTTCAGGATCCATTTAAGATGTCATAAACCAATCATAGAGTTATATTAAAATCTTAAGACACTAAAAATGGTCTTGTAGTAAGAACAAATAATAAATATTAATTTATTATTATAAAATATTAATTTATTAACCAAAGGTTGAAGATTGAATAGATAAAATTTATATCATAAATAAATTCAGAATTGAAAAAGTAACGATACAATTATAAAATTCGCTACCATTATAAAAAAATTACAGTTGATAATTTATCAAAAAAATAATACTGTTTATTTTAACTTAGCGTGTTACCGAAAATGTAACTTCTAATACGGTAACAGTGTTACAAGTAACGCGTTACTTTTTCCCATTCTTTGTCCCATTCTTTAATTCAATATACACCTTACCTTGCGTAGAGTTCTGTCTAATTGTGGAATCTATTATTTTTAGTGTACTAACTCATTCATTTAGTAAGGTCAACATTTAATTTAATATATAAAATGTACGCATTCGTGCAAAAATGTGAAATTTAACACGAGTTTACAACCAAAAATCATATTCTATTTTTTTTGTTAATAATTTTTTAATAAACAACTGGCGACGGTTAAAACCTTTTAAATGTTACCGAGGGTAATGATTTTGACAACATATGTCAAGATGATTGGAAGAGGCCCACCTAAACAGGAGTTTCATCAAACAAATAATTGGTAATTTTTATACAGAATTTTTTTAGCTCTATATCATCTGATATTATAGATACAGAAACATAGCAGCTTTTGTGTATATACAGGGTGTCCTATAATATAAGTGCAAAAGTGACTTAAATGTATTTAAAAAATAAGATAAAAATTCTACATAAAAGTATTAATAAAAAATAATATTAAAAAATGTTAATAAAAAATTTTAAAAATTACATTATATAATTTTGTAATATTTTGATTTATAGAATGATTAAATATTTTTGTATACACATAACGAAATCGAATGACAATTTTCTACTTTTGTACAAGTGCAACAGCCTAATAACATACAGGGTGTCCCCGAATTATGAGACCGCCTCTCGTGAACAGGTAGAGTGGACCGAACTAAATCAAAAAATTCTTTATCATTTTGCAATTTATACTTTAGGAGATATTAATTTCCAAAGATCACTGAATAGCACATATCTGCGCGGATCAACTATCGCCTATTAATCGTGATCGCTTGTTGCGTGGATAATAAGTTTTAGACGACATACATCGGCACGGTGTTGGACATTGCGCTTTCCAATAGCAACACGCTACGGCACAATTGGACACAGTAGAAGCAGGTGCTTTCTATCAAGGCTTTAGACGACACACTTGACAATCAATATGTCGAACATGGTGCTTTTCAACAACATCTAACAACAATACGTCACGGCACGATTGAATACAGCAGAAGAACATAATCAAACAGAGTCTGATTCATGGTTGTCAACTTTCGAATGGCGTCTAGAGCATTTTCATCTTATATATGTGGTATTATATAACAGTAGTTATCTCTATTATTTGTATTTTTATAGATGTTATATGATATATTTTAATATATAATTATGTTCTTTGTTTTATGAAGCTTTCCTACAGGAGATGACACAGATGACATAGTGTAACAGAGTAAATCATTACTTTGTTGTTTATCAATGTTAAACAAAGATGAAATGATCACTATGTCATCTTTGTCATTTGTGCCTCTTGTTGGAAAGCTCCCAACGACTACTTGATAGGCGCGCCATTTGAGTTATAATATTTAATAGCTCCTGCACACTGAACGTGGAAACACTTACCGCGCGGTAAAATATGGCGAAGTAGCCAATAAGCTTACAGCTCCTAACATATTCATTGGTTACCGCATCGCAATTTGCCACGCGGCAAGCGATTCTATGTCCAGTGTAAGACCATAACGCACGCCTACTAGATAGTCCTCGCGCGACAAGCGACGACGACAGATGAGCGTACACATGGCAGTACACTACGCGAATACCGTGCTTATCCAGTGATTTTCAGAAACTAATGTCTTCTAAAATATTACGAAAATTATAAAATAATAAAGGACTTTTCAACTCAGATTAGCCCGTTCTATCAGCTCACGAGAGAGATGATCCTGTAGATTAAGGATACCCTGTATAATAACAATTTTTTAAATACAATCATGTACATTTTATAATTTTTCACAATCAATTTATATCTATATATTTATAAAATATTTCTTACACTTGTTCTTATTTTCTATATAATAGTATTAATATAAAATCATCGAAAAGTGAATATTCTACATGATATATTCAATATCTTGTCGAAATATTAGAATAAAATGATATACTGTCTCATAAATTGTTCACTTTAAAATAATTTAATTCTTAACATGAATACTTATTTGTAGAAAAGCGATTTATGTAAAATAAATTATATGATTTTGTTTTGAAATGTCAACGATTTTGAAAATTCAAAAATTGTGACTATGGAAAAATCCAGATAGCAGCTGACACTATTTGTTATAAAAATAACGACAAATAATGTCATCTTGCTTTGGAAAAGTTTTTTTTATAATATGTATATATATATATATATATATATATATATATATATATTTATATGAATACAGGGTGTTTCACAACCACCTCACAATACTTTTACAACATATTCTAGAGATAAAGTAAAGAGTAAAAATCCTGATACGAAAATGTTAAGGCTGCAATAATTTTTTAAATTATAAGCTAACTTTAACTACTTAACCGCATAAGTCAAAAACTATTTTATTTTTATAATTTCTATTATTATTTCTGACAAGGAGAGGATCAGACGTTCGGAATTTAGAAAAATTTCTAACTTATGGTACGCGAAGTGTATCATACAGACATTACTTTGGCCAAGCAGTAAAATGCGCTTCTGAGCCATTGTCGAAAAAATCGACATTGAAAAATTTCGAGCAGGGTATGTACACTGAACGTTGAGCAAATTTCAATGAGTCCCGTGACAACAGGTAGCGCTATTGTCTAGTAACTTCTCGCAGGTTCGAATCTCTCTTCGGCACTTTATTTTTCCCCTTTTATTTTATTTAACATTTGTCATTTCTACATAAAATCAATCAAATTTATAGCATCAGCGGATATTCGGATATAAATCTTTTATAAAACGCACATTTCATTTACAACGGAAACATGTGATAAATAAAGTCCAATACAATGAGAGCGGGCAAACATTAAACACTTTTTTTTGCGTTAGGATTTATTTTTTTGCGTGCTCTCGTTACGTTAATTTCATTTTTTGCTTAATTTTGTAATTTAACTTGAAATTTTTATATATTTTTTAATGTAATCAGAAACAAAAAATTCTCAAACAAAAAAAATTTCTTTGAATTACAAAGGAAATTTAAAACCGTAACAAATTTCACAGATATTCAGTTATTAGCGATTACATTTAGACACATAGGTATTCAATGACCGCGTTGAATACTTGTGAAATTTGTCATTGTTCCAAACGTCTGAGCCTTGTAAGTTCTTTGGAACATTCTATGACAAAAATCCTAATGTGAAAATGTCGAAGCTATAATAATTTTCGAATTATAAACCATTTTTGAATTATTATTCAAAAACTATTAAAGCTTCGACATTTTCGTACTAGAATTTTTTACTCTATCTCTAAATGCGCTATAAAATTATTGTACGGTTATATTATATTTATTATATGGTTGGTTAGGAGATATTCTGTATATGAAATAAATATCTTTTTCCTTCAAATATAACTTTCTCATGTCATTAAATTAAAAAAAAAATTTATATTACGGAGATATCCTACATATAATTAAAAAAGTTTAAATTATTGAAAGGCATATGTGCGTGCGTGTGGTTCACACACACACACACGCGCGCGCGCGCGCGCGCACGCACACATACACACACACACACACACACACACACACACCACGCACGCACGCGCGCACACATATATATATATATATATAGGATGTCTTAAAAAGATAGGGATACCTGAGTATCTCGGAAAATATAAGTTTTACAGAAGTGTTTTAGATGAAAGTTATAGGGTTCAAAAAAATCTATTTACTGATCTTATCAGTTTGACCTTAGGTGGCGCTAAGGTCAGGTCACATTGATTTTTTTAAATGGAACACTACTTTTAATTCCAGAATCTATTAGCTGGTGTCAAGAGCTTTTCAAAATTACAATAAAGTTATTTTTCATAAAATATTTTTCGAGTTATAAGGCTTGAAAGTTACAGTATCGCCGGCAATAGCATTATGTAAGATGTCTGACCGATGACTAAAATCTCTTGTAGATCACATGCTACTGTAGTGATTTTATTATCCATAGCGACAAATATGGGAAGTGGGTAACCTTTCATTTCATGTAAAACATAAAAACAATACATACATATTTACGCCCGATCGCGATCGTTTGAAGGGGAGATGGGTTTTTCAAAATGTTGCACATTTTGAGCATTTTTACTAAAAGCGTCAAAGTGCAATCGATAGTTAATACTCTTATTCTAAGACGGGGGAAGCTTCCATATCTCTCAGAAGGATGCAAGGTCGTCATAATGGGTCAAAGTGGTAAATTTTTTCTGAAAAAATCGAAAGCGACAAGGTTGAATTTTTTTTATTACTTAATTTTGATATTAATTGTCGAGAAATATAATTTCCATACCTTTTGGATGGTCACGAGGGTAGCCATATCTACCTAAACACGTATAATTTTACATGGAGTAAGAAAATTACATAAAAATGTAAAAAAATACTTTTATTACATAAAAATGAATTTTCAGTGCAAAAATGAAAATAAGAGAAACAATATCTAATGATATTGCCTTGATCTTAACGAATGTTATCCAGGACATGATCCTGAATAACATTCAAAATGTTTTAGCCGTCGGTCGATACTGTAACTTTTAAGCCTTATAACTCAAAATGTACTTAATAAAAAAATATTTTCTTATAGCGTTTTGGAAAAATGTCGAAACCAGCTATTAGATTTTGGAATTAAAAGTAAGATGTCCCATTTAAAAAAATCGATATGATCTTAACCTGATTTTGGCGATGCCACCCAAGGTCAAACTGATAAAATCAGTAAATAGATCTTTTTGGATCCTACAACTTTTATCTGAAATATTTTTCTGTTAAACTTATTATTATTTTCCGAGATATTCAGATGTCTCTCGACCTTTTTGGGACATCCTGTATATACATATATCTAATTATCATCGGACATTCTATATGTATGTTACGGACAAAATCCGCATAGTGGGCAGTATTGACATTGTCCGAGTTGCTTCCTATACAATATCATTGTGCCCACTTACGGATTTTGCCTCTAACATATATATATATATATATATATATTTGATTACATTATTATCTGAAATAAAAAACAATTTTTTTTTTAATTGACCTCTTGACTCAAAAGCTTCGATTTTATGTCAAAAGAATATTCCTAAATTTTTATCAAAAAATATTAAGATTTAGAGATCGCTACCCACACAATACATGGACGCCTTTTGAAAGTTCAGTTGTATATTCTCCAAAATTCTAGTTATGTTATACTATCTTAAATGTCCATAGGAAGTTTGAAGGACGTTCGAAGAGCGTTCTGCTTTTAATATAACTGCGGTAATACGTTTGTAAGACACCCGAAAGGTATTATACATTCGGGATTGGATTATAAAATTCAATATTACGTATGTTTAACATATTTCTGATATACATCATGAATCTACATTTAAAATTCGAGCTTTATATTAAGCAAGACATTTTGAAGATGTCCTAAGGACATCCATTAAATATCTAGAGGACATCTGCTGTATGTCGGGAATGTCTGCTATATCTGTCCATATAAGCGTTGAATATAGATATTGTTATCATAATTATCATCATTATATTATTATAATATTATTATTATTATTGCCATTATTGAATCGTCAATATAGTGATACGTTGACATATAATCATAATTATAGTATAAAATGTGTATAATATAAAATTAATTCAAGTAATTAATTTTATTTTATAATAATTATATATTCACGATCATTATATTAATACTAAATAATAATAAATAACATTAATAAACAAAATTAATAATTACATAACAATAGAAAACGTCTTTCAAATGTATGTTAGCTTTTTTCAAAAACAGTACAAATTCGTATTTTAATAATTATATTTTAATGTATTGAGTTTGAGAGATATTAATTTTACCGTATAAATCTTCAACTTTTCAAACAATTTTCCAGTAATTCAGTAGACATAATATAAATTTTTTAAACCATTTTCCTATTTTCAATATCATTTTGCGATATTTTAAACAATTTTTCGATTTTTACAATAAATTATAAATTATGGAAACTTAAATTGATTTTTTAACTTAGATTGAGTTTTATGTAAGTTTTAAAAATATATAAATATATTTAAAAATTGTTAATATGTATGTCATCAATATTAAAAAAAAATATCTAATGTTTGATGCAATTTTGGAAGAAGTAAAACAATTTTCTTATTATTTTTTTTTACATTTTCCTAGCAATTTTCAATTATCTAAACAATTCGTGATACTTTAGTAAAAAAGTTTAAAAAATTTTTTTTAAATTATTGCATCATGTCGAATGATAAAAAAAAACATACAATACTACATTTAAAATTCGGATTAAGCTATTTTTGCATCAAATCAAACATGTATTCAGGAAAATCAAAACTTTGATTTAAAAATCGTTCACTAGCGACTTCTAAATCTTTATATTTTTGATAAAAATTTAGGGATGTTCTTTTGGCATGAAATGGGTGCTTTTGAGCTGAGAGCTCGATTAAAAATAATCTTTTTTTTCTTGCCAGTCTAATATGTATCCAGAATGTCCGATAGTAATTGAATTACTCCTCCTGAGTAGGTAAAGCGAATTGGAAATTGATTGGAACAATCTTGTACATTTTGCAATTTTCGTAAACGAAATAATAATTACTAAAACATCATCGAATAAATACGTATTTTTCTGACGAGTTGCTAAATGCAAAAGCGCTGTGAGATATGATCGCTCAGTGATCATAACTGCTAGAGCGCGGAGAATTGTTTTCTTTAGCCTTTAATACGTATATAGCTGTTGGCATTTATCTTCCCGAAACGCCTAGTAATCATACCCGATGAGTGTGTATTTGGTGGTAAATAGGTTGGGCGAATGCGCGTTCATTCGGCAATCTTTATTAATCAATATCTTCTTAACTACTGCAAAAATTGCAAAATATTGTGGTACAGAACTTTTCGACTTAGCTTACAAGGGAACGTTTTTAAGTGTAATTAATTGATTACGATGAAACTTGGTGGGTGTAGAGCAGTCAAAACTGTGGTGTAACGTATATTTTCTTTTTGCTCCAACTGTCTTTTTTGGTCGCTAAGAGACACTGAACCTTTAATAAGTATTAATCAATATCGCACATAAAATGCTCTTCCTAAGAAAAATTAAAAATCTCCAAATTGGTTACATGAAAAAAATAAAATCATCAAAGTGTCCTTGAGTGGTCTCCGAAAGAAACGAATTGAAAATAATGAGCATGTTTCATCTGTGAAATATAAATATCATAAAGTTACTTCGCTGATGCAGTTGTATCGCTGGGAAAAATACGTTCTTAAAGGTGATTCAAGACAAAGTAAGACGAAAGTAATAAACTGTTGCGTTTCACAAAAATTATTGGAGGTTATAAATCATGGACTGATTATTCATGATGTTGACCTTCAAAAGTGTGTCTTGTAAATAAGCGGCGAAGTAAATTTAAATACTTTCAAGGCAAACCAC
This sequence comes from Trachymyrmex septentrionalis, assembly GCF_001594115.1. Taxonomy (NCBI): domain Eukaryota; kingdom Metazoa; phylum Arthropoda; class Insecta; order Hymenoptera; family Formicidae; genus Trachymyrmex; species Trachymyrmex septentrionalis. The sequence goes on from NW_017304949.1 coordinate 103,060, forward strand.
ACGTGGTTATTCAATTTTAAAAAAATCCACGGGATTGTATCTCGGAAAATAATAAAGTTTATAACTAGAAACCATGTAACAAGTAAAAATGATCTCAACGAGATTGTTTTACGATTTATAATGCAAGCTAAAGAGCATATTAGAAATTTTGGGGTTAAAAATGCGTACAATCCGATCAGAGCGGATTCAATTGGAGAGATTAGCAACTTGTATTGTGGACATACTTTGTTCAAAAAAGGCGATAAAGGTTGAATCCATTGTACAATCTTTATCATCGACAACTCTTACATGATTCAGCGCACAGTCTCTGCAGCTAGCAAATTGCTTGTCCCCCTCTGGTTGTAAAAGAATCTAATGGAAATTTTGGACCGAGAATTTGAGAATCTCTTTTTCAGACTCCAAATGTTAATATCTATTAAAAGCGTTTCTTAGCGGCCAAGAAAGACAGTTTGGGCAAAAAGAAAATATACATTACACAGTTTTGACCCTCTACACATCTACCAAGTTTCATCGAGATCAATTATTTATACCTAAACGTTTCTTTGTTAGTCTGCTCTATGTGCTCACAAAAGATGATTCGATTGTGTGTATGCGTGTGTGCGTGCGTATGCATGCGCGTACGCCCGTATGTGTATGCGCGCACGTGTGTTGTGTACACATCATACTCATCAACATTATAAATTTATGTTTCGCTTTTAAAATAAAGTTTTGTATAATTTGTAATCTCATAGACATTAAAATGAATTTGATAACAAAATTATTCAGTTATTTACATCTTCCTAATAGCGAATTCGATTGGATGCATTAATACGTTAATTTATGTACCATGGTTTCTATGTGCACTAGTGCACATGGTACATAAATTAACGTAAAAATACATGTCTAGTATAAATATAAAGACAGATTATGAAATCCTCAATACATTTAATTGTGCTGAGTAAAATCTGTATTTTGTAATATTTCGAAATATTTGCATTTTACTTTTACACAGATTAAATCAGTGTACAATAGTTTTAATATGCACTAGTGCGCACGAGTACGTCCAAAACGAATTCGAATTTATAATTTTAGCAAAAAGAAATGACAAAAAACATTTTGTAGAAAAAAATTTAATGTTTTTAACTTATTTTTTAATATAGATGTACTTTTCGATCGTATTACCAATTACAGGACACCTTATATATGAACAATTTCCTCAAAAGCAACGATATTGTTAACTTTTAACTCCTGTTTTTCCACTTTCTTGTGCGATACAAAGTATTAACTTATCCTGCCTTAAATATTTATTGAACATTATAAGTACACACGTCATATCAAGTCGTACAACAAATACACTCTATTATATGATATCATAATACTGAGGCTTATCGACTTTATTAACAAATCAGACTAACTCAGAGAGAATTATTGTCATAATAGTCTGCAATTGATATCTCGTGCTTTTAAGGAGAGTGCTATATTATTCTTTTCCGTGTCTAGTAATCCAACATCGATTTGTCTGCTACATTTCAATATCTATATGAAAAACTGCTCGAAATAACTGCCTCTTATCTTCTTTATCATAAAAAGTATATAATGCTTGTGGCGTGTATGCGGCATAAAAATCGATTAGATGAATCCTTAAATATCGAATGTATCGTGTAAACTTATCATAACAGCTTATGTCAAAACACACCTCAATATTACTAAATGTTACATTTGTCATAACAATATGAAGATATTCCTAGCGTGATACTTAAAGCTCTTATAACTTTTATAACACACTTGCGCATAGATAATAGCAATAGCTGGGGTTTTGGACTAGACATGATGTGGTTGAATATGAGCCAGCCGACTTGATGAGATGGATCAGGATTTCAGACTGTTCTCATCCAGACGCCTTTCCGTCGCTATTGACAAGAGATTAGAAAATTCCATCTCTAACAATTGTCTCGCCTACGAAAATAATAGTACTCATATTCTTATTACAATATAATTAACAGAAGTGTAAAGTTCCATAAACGTTTGTCGCACTTACCTGTGTATTCTGTGTAGGAATCTGTAAAGTTAATGCAAAACTATTTGCATCAAAACTTTCATCTAGGGCTATGAGCGCACCGTGCACACCCGATTCTAAGAGATTATTTCCATATTCCTATAATTACAAATTGGATGTTAATTTTTTTCGTAAATAATCAGTCATAGCAATGAAAAATGTTCTACCTTCAAACCAATCGATTGTACCCATCTTATGACACGATCATTACTCCAAACAAGTACATCTATATTGGCACCTTCTGCTATTCGTCTTCTTTCCTCTAATTGTTGTCTATCATAATTTAATCGTTTTAAGCAGGAAATACCGTACTGCAAACTTGTTCTGTAATAATATATTCATAATATTATAATATCATAATGGTGATAGGAATGGCAAATAAGGGGCGTTACTTCTAACGCCATTATTTTTGCAATGATGTATCGCCATTACTTTGATATAATAATGATTTGGTAATGATGTTATAAACTTTTTATGATTAATAGTAACACCATAACGGATTGGAATAGTTACTCATTATTTCTCAAATAACATGCATGTTGCTTAAGAGGTATAAAAGACGTCTTTTACATATAACAGTGCTCGGCATTAGATGCACATTTCTGGCCGATTCCGGCGCGCGACCCCCTCTCCTCCCCCTCCTACTTAAGACTTCGTATGGAAAACACGGAATTTCGTCAGATTCACATGTTTCTTGACTTCAATCTTCATAAGTCTGTTATAGAAACTTCTCGATGTAAATGTATAACAATTATTGAATGGTTTCTGATAGGCAAACATTGTTGTGACGAAATGTTTTAAAATATTTAGTATTTTATTAAAAAAAAAAAATAAATAAAAATTATTTTGTAAGAAGAATATTCTTTAGTAACGTAAGAAAATATAATAATATTCACCATTTGCTAACAAACTATATCTTCCAGGATATCGTTCTATAACTAAATCTTCTTAGTTCATTTAATTTATTTATTATAACTTTATAAATCTATCTCTTTCAGAGATAATTAGGTTACTGAATTTTTGTAAAAAAAAGAACTCAACAAACTGTACTTTCAAGATGCAGCTCTTATTTACTTTTGTTTTCAAATCTGATGCAGCATTCAAGGTATAATTTCATTAAGAAGATTATAAGGTAATATGTTAAGAATTACTTGAAAAAATTACAAATTATTCTAAATTGCATTTAAAAGTAATACAGAAAAATTAGAGATAGTTGGATCAAAATTTATTTCAATAAAAAGTAATATTTTTTAAATTTATACTTTAATAAAAATATATGAAAATATATTATAAAATAATGATAAAAATCTAAATTTTTTTATGTAACTACCTTATGAATTCAAAAATATTTATGTAAAGTTACATGGAGACATTAATTGTTCAGTAAATAAATAAAATATTTATTTGTTATAAACTAATTGGTAAATCTCAATGAAATTTTGCATTTTTAGTACTTAAAATATTTATATAAAAAAATTAAGATTTTTGTTATATTTAAAATTTTTGTTTATAACAATAAAATTAATATCAAATAAAATAAATAATCTATAAAAATGTGTTGCTTAATGAAAACAGAATTTGAATACAACTTTCACATATAGTATATATGTAGTTTGTTTAAAGAATAAATATTAATATATGTGTTTTATGCCTTTACAATTTCCTTAAATTATCAGTGAAAAATCTTATAATAATGCGATTTTTATCGAATGCTAATTGTGAGTGACTTCCTTCTTAGGAGAAATTAAACTCCGCTGCATCCCTCCAGTGACAGTGCCGTATACTACTCGCGAGTGAGCAACTTTAATGAAGAGTTTTTGAATGTATCTTTTAAAATTATCTCAACAATGATTAATTAGCTATTATGTAACTATTACATCTTATTTGTCTACATAAAGTCTACATAATTATTTAATGTAGTTGAGTCACTATTTCACTGTCAATTATTAGGAGAATAAACAAGTTTCCGCCGTTATCAAAAATTGGGCATTTATTGTGAAAGAACGGTACCTAATGTTTTATTCGAAGTATTGTCTATCGCTAGCCACTACTTTTTCCCATCTTTCTGGCAGCATACGGATACCGCGTCGGAAAAACGCTTCATCTTTTGAAGCTATCCACGAATCGACCCAATTTTTGGTATCTTCATATGATGTGAAGTGTTGCTCAGACAGACCATGCGCCATCGATCGAAACAGGTAGTAATCAGAAGGAGCAATGTCTGGTGAATACGGCGGGTGGAGTAAAACTTCCCAATTGAGTGTTTCCAAGTAGGTTTTGACCGGCGCCGCAACATGTGGACGAGCATTATCATGCAGAAGAATAACTTTGTCGTGTCTGGAGTAGTAGGCGCGTTTTTCCTTGAGTGCTCGGCTCAATCTCATCAATTGTGTTCGGTAGAGAGCCCCAGTAATGGTTTCGTTCGGTTTGAGCAACTCATAATAAACGACACCTAGCTGATCCCACCAAATACACAACATGAGCTTTTTCCCATGAATGTTCGGCTTGGCTGTCGATGTTGAAGCATGGCCAGGTGGTCCCCATGATTTCTTCTTCTTTGGGTTATCATAGTGGATCCATTTTTCATCACCAGTGACTACACGGTGCAAAAAACCCTTTCGTTTATGCCTGGCAAGCAGCATTTCACATGTGAAAAATCGGCGTTCAACGTTTCTCGGCTTCAGTTCATATGGAACCCAATTTCCTTGCTTTTGAATCATTCCCAACGATTTTAAGCGATGTGAAATTGCTGGTTGAGTCACTCCTAATGTAAGTGCAAGTGCTTCTTGCGTTTGGCACGAATCTTCATCCAATAATGCTTCCAATTCCGCGTCTTCGTACACTTTCGGCCTTCCGCTACGTTCTTTGTCTTCGACGTCAAATTCACCGTTCTTAAACTTTTGAAACCACTCACGGCAACTTCTCTCACTTAAGGCAGCCTCACCATATGCTTCTACAAGCAATCGATGCGCCTCAGCTGCAGATTTCTTCAAATTAAAGAAGTAAATCAAAAGCTCCCGCAAATGATGCTTATTCGGCTCAAAACTCGACATTTTCGCACGAAAAAAGATATAAGATGCTGATGCAAAATCGCTAATATTTCAAGGTTATGTTCTTGCCAGATGTCCAACCTTACGATATGACGTTTTACAGCTGACAATTTTAACTATAACATACTGGTAGCGCCATTGTTTGTCAAACGACGGAAACTTATTTATACTCTCAATAATAATACACAAATAAATTATTAATATACTATATTTTCATAGTATTCAGTACTACTTTAGTTATCATTACTTTGTAAAATTAGTTACAGGTATTTAAAAAATTGCAAAGTTGTCAAGTTTATATATGTATAATTGCCACAATTATATCGTTTTCTCTTAGTGAAATTTGAATATTTTATCAAATTTTAAACGAAATCTTTACAAAGTGGCAAAATTCAATAGAATTTCAATTTAGGATTCAATTTAGAAAAATTTATTGAATTTTGCCACTTTTTTCAGCGATTTTCGTTGCAATTTAATCAAAAATTCATTATAATCACTATGTATGTATATATATATATATATATTAT
>NW_017304949.1:108962-109460 GCF_001594115.1 Trachymyrmex septentrionalis
TATGTCGCAGAAAAATGTTTATAAGTGGTACAAAGACTTCAAAGAAGGCAGAGAACGTACTGATGACTTGGAACGCCCCGGACGACTATCAACGTCAATTGATGAGCAACACGTGAAGAAAATCAAGGAATTGGTGCTCGAAAATCGTCGATTGAGACCTTGTCGATATGGTTGGCATTTCATTTGATTCAGTTCAAACAATTTTGAAGGATCACTTGGGCCTTAGAAAAGTAAAATCTCGTTTGGTGCCAGAAACACTCAATTTCTTCGTGAGTTTTTCGCCAAAAATTCCACTCATATCGTTCCGCAACCGCCTTATTCACCTGACTTAGCTCCGTGTGACTTTTGGCTATTTCCCAAACTCAAAAGACCGCTCCGGGGACACCGCTTTGAATCTATTGAAGAGATTCAACGTGAATCGCTGCGCGCTTTGAAGGCTATACCGGGAAACGACTTTTTGGCATGCTTCGAGGCATGGAAAAAACGTTGGCATAAGTG
>NW_017304949.1:109560-121579 GCF_001594115.1 Trachymyrmex septentrionalis
TCGGAGGGGGATTACTTTGAAGGGGATCAAATTGGTTTGGATGAATAAATAAAGATTTTTTATTTTATAACAAAATTCACCTTACTTTTTGATCACAGTAGTATATAGTTTTTTATTGTTATCAAAGAGCATCAGCAGATAATTTATCATTACAATTTGTTTTAAAATGTATTATAATGTTAATAAAATTTCTCCTCTTTTTATTAAACGTAAAACATTAATTGTTCAGAGAAGTATAATTAAAATTTCATATTCATTATATATTCATCGAAAAGAATCATATAAAAAGGTGAAAAAATTCCTTCCCTTAAAGTACATTAAATATAAAAGGGTAGCAAAAGGTTATAAGAATCAACACTATAAGTCATCCGCATAAAATATATTATGAAATTGACATAAAATATATTATGAAATTTAATATTATAGAAATTGACATCTAAAAAAATGCGTTAAATAAGATAAATGCTTTGGCTAATTTCTAATTTCCTTCAGCGTAGTAAATTAAAGACATTATAATTTACATTCTTCGTGCAACAAGTCTTGCAGACACTCCAGTGATCCATCTCTAAATATACCATAATATATTTTCCCATTGGCAACGCTAAATGACCTTAAAAAGATTAAGATCTTAAAAGAATAACAATTGTTTGTAAAACGGACAAAATTATTTATATAAAATTTATGGAAAAAGTAAGTTCTAGTAAACAAACCAGGGCCGGTTATAAACTCAGGGAATGGTCTTTGGCGGCTAAAGTAGTATCCTTTTGATAGCTTGACCCTCCTTTGATAGCCTTTTGAGGCTTTGATTTTAAACAAATCTAGAAAGAAAGCACTGACCAATCATGAAGTACCAGAGACACTCGTAGAATGGATGGAAAGTATGTTGACGAACAGAAACCTGACGTAGATCTCGGTAAAACCCATATCAAAGTTTGCCTATCCAATAGCTGCCCGCAGGAGGAAATTCTTTCCCCTCTGCTGTGGAGTCGTCATGAATGAATTCCTGGTTAGACTGAAAGAAGCAGGATACCTGATCTTTGCCTACGCGGATGACGTGGCCATTGTAGTTAGAGGAGACTTTCTCATTACGTTTGAGGAACGAATGGATGCAGCCTTAAGAATCATTCAAGATTGGTGATCGATGTGATACATAGATTAATCTATCCTAATAGTTAATCTATCTAAAACTTCGACCATGATCTTCACCAGGAAGTATAAACCTGATTGGTCACACACACACACACACTTAAGGGAAAGAACATATCATCCCGATAAAATATCTGGGGACATTAGATACTAAATTGAGCTGGAAGCTACACTTTGAGGAAAAAAGAAAGAAATTCTATATCTCCATGTGGGCCTGTAGAGAAGCTATGGGCAAGACTTTGGGTCTGAAACTCAGAGTTGCCTTATGGCTACACAAAATGGTACTATTGCCAAGACTGACGTACGCGTCAGTGATATGGTGGTCCAGGGTGGAAAAAATGACAGCCAGAAACCTACTCAAAAGCCTACAGAGTAATTTCCTGAGAGCAGCAACGGTTTTTTTACCATAAGAACTGCACCGATGGAGGCACTCTTTCTCTGCACTCCATCATTGGATCAGTAAATTATATGCCTAGTAAATCAAATAGACTCACGTATCAGGGAAAATAGAGGAGTACCAATCTGTCCATACAAGGCTAAGGATCTTGTAAAAGCATTCTTCCATTTTGAAGCAAGGTAAGATTCCCAGAAGGTATCTTGCTAGGATTTTTAAAGTCCTTATACCAACTAGAAACAAATGAGAGAGATCTAACTTCTTAACAAGCACAAATCTTTGGTTTACAAATGGATCGGGAGTTAATGACTGTTTTGGCACAAGCATCTACGGGATGGACTTCAAAGAAAGCATTCTTCTGGAGCGGTTAACCACAGTTTTTCAAGCTGAGATTTTTGCCATCCTCAGATGTGCGGAAAACCTAATTAATATAAAACAAGCTAAATATTAGGGTGAACCGGCTATATATTAGAGTAGACCGACAAAAAAATTTTGAAAATTGATTAGCAATACTCCCCAAAAGTTAGCTATGAATCTTAATATAATTTGGGTAAAATTTCATTAAAATCAATTAATATCTTCAGGTTGCCCATTGACTTTGAAATTAATAATCCATACAGCATCAATAGTTGCAGAAAACTTTCAGGAAGGTTTCAAAATTATTTCAATTTTTCACATTTCATGTGTAATAATTCTGAAAGAATTTTGCAATGTCACATAAAATGTTGCAGCAGAAATGTTTCTTTAAGTAAAAAATTTTCAGTTGAGTTATCTCTGAAACATTTCATATAAAAAAAATTACAAAACCTTACAATTGAACTGTTTCTAAAAATTTTCATATGCAATAAATTTTAAATGATTCATTTGAGATATTTCTGAAATATTTCACATAAAATTGTTTTACAAATCTTTCAATTAAGTTTCTGAAATCTTTCACATGTAATAAATTACACATCTCTGCGGATATTTCAGATATACGTGAACGTTTCTGAAATATCTTTGAAAAATTTCTGTGTAGAAAGTTTATGTATTTTTTGAATATATATGTCAAAATTCGAAAAAAATTTCAATTTTAATACAATTTGATACTACCTGTTTTTTTTATCACTCAACACGAATCCTAGATCAGAAGTACACATTTCAAAATGGCGGATCAAATATGACATAATAATTATTTCTTCACATCTCCTACATCTAATCAAGTTAAGGGAAAACTAAATCAAATTATAAATAAATCAGACCTGATCAAACCAAAGTAAAATATAGTATAATACATAAAATAATATTTCAGATTTAAATAAACCCAACATTGACAACAGGAAAATTTATATATAAGAACAAATTACAATTACATTTATTAACATTTGCTTGTATAATTGCACATTTTTTAAATACCATGATTTAATTAAATGTATAATTGTATATACAAACAAATGTTTAATAAACAAATGTAATTGTAATTTGTTCTCAAATTTTCTTGTTGCCAATGTTGAGTTTATTTAAATCTAAAATATTATTTTATGTAAGGAATTAGAAAAGGGTTTAAATAATTAAAATAAAAAAAATAATTAATAAAATTTCATTGTTTTGAATTACTTTCTTACTTTCGTTACTCATTTTAACAATAAACATGATATGTTACAGTAATTTTTTGAATTCTCTGATTTTAAGAAGTCTTCTAGATAAATTATGTAATTGCTGACTTTTTTAGCCGGGTATCATTCATTAATTTTTTTATTTTAGTTTATTAGACATACATATGTTATGATACAGATAGTTTATAAATTAATTTAATTTCAATTTTGTAACGATTATTTCATTATCTATTTAGATATAAAATATTCTTAGTACAATGAGATTAAACAAAATAACAAGAAATCATAATAATTTGAAATATTGAAAAAAACGCAGAATAATTGTGAAAAAATCGATAAAAGCAACTGGTCAACACCTATGTAATCATAATGCGTAAGAATTTAATTGTAATAAACAGATGGAAATAATTTATAACGATTTTATGTAACGATTTTTTGTTTCACATTAAGAATAACAAGTCGAAACTGTTTGTGGGTTTTCTTGAATATTAAATGTAAGTTAGCAACGAATACCTAGCTTGGCTCGTAGCCCTTTTATTAATTGTGATTTTTTAAATTATTTTATGTATTATATTATTTTACCCTGATCTGATTAGGTTTAATTAAGTATGATTTATTATTTGATTTAGTTTTCCCTTAGCTTAGTTAGATATAGGTGATGTGAGATAAGAATTATTATTTTGTCATCATATAATATTAGATCATCACTTTGAAATGTATTTTTCTGATTCGTGTTCAGCAATTAAATTGAAAGAGAACAAGTAGTACCAAATTATATTTAAATATTTTTTCGATTAGGGTCCGGTACACCTAGGAAAAAGCTAACGGTAAATCGTAATCTTAATTTAAAGTTGCTGCTGATTTCAATACAAGTTCAAATATTTTTCGAATTTTTTCGAATTTTGACATATGCACCCAAGAAATGCATAAATTTACTAATTTCAAAATCGAGCAACTTGAAAATATTAATCGATTTCGATGAAATTTTACTCGAATCATACTGAGATCATATGAGATCCATAGCTAACTTTTGAGAGGTATTGCTAATCGATTTTCAAATATTTTTTGTTTTTGGCCTACCTCCCTCCCCCTCATATATATGCATTCTCCGTGAGGTGGATCCCCCCCCCCCTCCGTCTAGAACAGTTTTGAAAAAAAATGAGGTCTATCACGGCTCAAATTAAAACTTGTGACTTTCCAAAGCTGTCTGGCTTTTTTCTGAATTTAAAATAGCGTATCCAAGATGGCGGCCGATTTCACAGTAGTCTTAGCAAAATTCAATTAATTCGCCAATCACCTACTCAGCAATGCATTACGGTGGAAAATAACCCGATCTAAAGTTATCACGTTTGGATAGAGAAATCACCAGGTAAACGTAGATTTGACTTTGACCCTCTTTTTAAAGTCAAATGGGAAAATTTTTGTTTTTTAACGTAATCCCCATTTTTATCTCTAGAAATGAGATGAGAGAGAAATTTTATGTACAAAGCTGTAGTTTGGTCATCGATCTTAGCGACTTAGAATATAAGCAATGAGAATAATCTAGAAATTAAGAAATTGGATCACATGAATTGAGAGAAAGAGATTGCGAAACGTTTAGCCATTTGTGAATTGCTGTTTCAAAGACAAAATCATTGGTGCGTTCCGGCAAACCATCAACATCAACGCCAGAACAAGATATTCATGTAAAGAAGGTCATGCTGTGCATTTGGTGAGATCAAGTCGGTGTAGTATACTATGAGCTGCTGTAACTGAATCAAATCATCAATGGTGAACGCTATCGATGTCAATTACTCAATTTGAATCAAGCACTCAAAGAAAAACGCTCGCTATACACCCAGAGACATGACATAATTTTTCTTCATGACAACGCTAGACCACATATTGTAGAACCAGTGAAGAAATCTTAGAGGCATTTGGATAGGATGTCTTACTTCTCCCACTCTATTAATCAGACGTTGCTCCTTCAGATTATCATTTGTTTCGGTCGATGCAGCATGATCTTTCTGAGCAGCATTTCAGTTATTTCGAAGGTATCAAAAAATGGCTCGATGATTAAATCGCCTCGAAAGAATCTGAATTTTTTTACCGCGGAATCCATTTGTTACTCGAAAAGTGAGAAAAGATTATAGCTTTCGATGGACAATATTGTGAATAAAATATCAAGTACCTTTTTGATGAAATAAACATGAGTTTTCGTAGCAAAAAAACAGCGAGAATTCATTCAAACACTTAATATTTACTTATTAAATAATAAACAAGATTTAATATGAATTTTTAAATCTTGTTTATTCACACAATTTCAATGAAACTTAAAGACATCCAAAATTCTAAAATCTTTTTTACAACGACTACAGGCATGATTTAATAATGAATTTTTCATTAAATAGTTTTTTTCAATCCAAGAGCGATAAACTCATAGTGGAACCAATAGATAGCGTTTATTAGTTTAGCAGAAACTATCTCATATCAGGCGCGTATCTTATAATAGAGGGCTTTCCTGTACATATAATTTTAAACAATAAAATATTTATTGAACCACATGTGAATATAATTAATTTTGTTAGTTTTGCAAACAATTGTTATTCTTTTAAGGTCTTAATCTTTTTATGACAATCCAGCATTGCCAACTGAGATGGAGAAATACATTTTAGTATATTTGGAGGTTAACCACTGGAGTCTACAAGGCTTGTTACAAAGAATGATAATCATAATTAAATTTTCTACGTTGAAGAGAACTAGAAATTATCCAAAACGTTCGTCTGATTGTTAATATGTACGTTTTTTAGACGTTAATTTCTGTAATAATTTTATATCCACTTACAGCGCTGATTCCTGATAGCCCTTTGTTCTGTTTTTGTTTTTGATTAATGCATATTCATTGAAACTTAATCAAATTTAAACATTAAGTTTATCAACTTTTCATTAATATTTTATTAAAATTTTTCTAAGATAATAAATGTTAATGAAATCTTAAATGATGCCATAAGTGCCTTATTCAGCATTGTTCTTTCCATACCTATGAAAACTGTCAACCATTCTCAGCTGACCACGAAGATCCTTTTTTGTAAGATGATCAAGCATTCTAGCATCAACAAGGCACTCCATAAAAGTGGATCGGTATTGAGGCAGTCCGAGACTCGGTAACCAGACGTTACCAATCCACTCGTGATTCATATCACCAAATGCTAATGTTGTGCGAGAAGTTTTCGGCGCAGATGGACTCGTAAGCGACACCATCTCCTGAATGGCTAGTCTCAGTTTTAATCGATGCAAAGGATTGCTTCACAAAAGTACAAAAAATAATTATAGACATGATAGTAATGTTACAGTGAACTAGAACTGTTTTATATTGTCACAATTATAATCTATAATTAACATTAAAATTATAATTAATATTTATTAAAATTGTTTTTTACATAAATTTTACAGCGTACCTTATACCAATCTCTCGTTGAATTTCGGTATCGCTAAGAGCACTCATGATAGCACCACTTTTGACATTTGCTCGGCAAGCAGCGACATACCACGTCGGCATGCCCACCCAAAGTTCTAACCAGGCGACTACCGTTGGTCCATTCCATAAAGCGAAGGGCGTTCCGGCTTTCATTGCTTCTGCCAAAAGCTCGTGTCGCGAAGAGTCCAACATGCTACCAAACATGCTTGGACTAAAATATTAAATATATATAGAAGTACTTATAAATTATTTTTCTCGCAATCTCAATATGCAACGTAAATATCATGTATTTATTTGAATGATACAAAAGTGCGTCCCATGGAGAAGGAAAAAGCGGAATAGAATAATAATGGAAAGGAAAAACAATGAAAGGGGGGAGGGAGATAAGGGCTAACTAATCAAAATGATTCCGCTTTTTTGCACTCGGACTCCCCATGATTAATTTAATTTCCTACCGTGTTTCTTTTTCGTTATTATTGTATTCTGCTTTTTCTTTCTTCATGGGGGGCGCACCCTTACTGTTCGCTATAAGTCCTCTAACATAAAGACACCAGCTCGAGATCTAATAAGAAATTGTTATTCTAAATGAAAAAATAAAGACTTTTTTACAAAATTAATTCTTAATTATTTTATTTTCTATGTTTTTCATTTATACAGTTAAAAAATTAACTATTAAAAATAAATAACTATTTAAAAAAAATGAAACTGTTGGACATTTCTTGCTTATAATGATAATTAATTATTTATTAGAAGAGTTACTCAAAATACGTATTTCCATTTTCTTAGACATTTTAAGGCTCCTGTCGATTCAATGCGACCGTCATGGATTACAGTCAGAAGCGAAAAAATGCATAAAGAAAATTTTTGCGAAATATGTTAATTTTTTAAAATAAAATTTACAATCGATAGAATAAATTTTAAAATGCACTAAAAACTCTTGTGTGACGGTAATCAATAAATAATCATAAATTTGAAATTAAATTATGTATAACTAGTCCATATAGCATAGACGCAATATTGCTGGAATATTTACAATGCTACTAAAATGATCTGCGTTATATGAGAAAAAACGAAACAAGTTGTATGACAGTTATGGAATTGAAATAAATTTTGTTTTAATCTGAAATAAATGGATAGTTTTCAGTATATTTTAGAAGTATATTCTATCAAATGCACATTCTTTTATTAAAGAATATTAAAAAAAAAATACATTTTGCAAAAATTTTTATATGTTTTCTCGTTTCTGTCATCTAAAAATCACCATTTGTGATAAGTGTTTTAAGGAGATCCTAAAGTGAAGACCGAACTTCGACGACTGTTTTACCGATGAAAGTGAAACACATCTTTATATACTACTACATCAATATCTCATGTATATATATATATATATACATAAATTTTCGTAGAACAATAACGTTTTAATTGAATGGCTAAATCTAATTCTAAGAATTTACGTTGTTTGTTCCTGTAAACTACTAATTTGTAGATCACAACGTCGTAAAATTGCAAAGTTTTCGTATCAAGCAAATGTTGTTACGATATTAATAACTCTGATTGCTATATGCATTAAGAAATGGTAAAGAAAATCTAAATTTAAACAATTTTTTTCATTCTAAATTCCATCTCACAGACATATATTAATGCGTATACTTTAATCCTGGAAAAGGATTTTCGGATCTGTAAAAAAGTAAAAAAGTAATTGTTATACAAAAATTATTGCATTTAGTTAATAAAATAGACAATTTTAAGATCCCCTTAAATAGCTCAAAATAATCAATTTTTCCCCTAAGTTGATATCAAAAGATATGATAGTGTTTTTCATCAAGTATACGCATACACGGCGAGGCCACATCATGTATCTGTACTAGCAACGTACTGCGAGAAGTACTATCATATTATATTTGGATAATTTTTGGATTAGAATTTGGCTATTCAAACATAATAATCCGTTAATTACTTATTTTTATGCAAAATGAACCACTATACTTGAGCTATTGACCAATCTTCATTCAGTTATGTAAATACAAAAAAAAGTTCAAACCCACTTAAATTATTAATATTTAATTCCACGTTCTTCACTTTCAACAAAAAATTTTACAAACAGACATTTGGGGTACCAATGGGTTCTCTATCCCCTATAGCAGCCGAGTCATGCGTGACTTTTCAGAAACACGTTTTCTTGCAATGCTATCGGTGTCGCTTGCTTTTTATTTTAGATGTGTTGACGATATTGCTTAGTTATTAATCAAACAAACATTGAAGAATTGTTAAATATCTTTAATAATTATCATTCATAAATCAAATTTACTTTGGAGATGGGGGGGAAACTCTCTTAATTTTTTGGATGTCACGTTTAAACAAGATGATACGATAACATATGATTGGTATCAGAAATCTACGTAATTCAATTTGAATTTTTATTTGAGACATCCTATAGAAGAAAGGCATTATTTTGGGATTAATTGATAAGAGTATTGCTTGTCACCTGAAGTTTCATCAAATAAATCTAGATAAAATTATCAGGATTCTGCTAAAAAATGATTATTAAACATATAGTTAAAAAAATTCCTTATACGTAGGCTGCTGGAAGTTTCTGCAAACAATATGAAAAAAAACATGTAAAATTCGGTAAATGACTTTATTGTTTTTCAAAGTATTCGCCTTTAAGATCGATGCATTTTTGCATACGCTCGAACTAATTTTCGAAGCATTTTTTTCACTGTAAGGCTATAACCTCAGAAATCAGTGTACGAAATGTTTCAACAGCTGCTTCAGGCGACTCAAATCGCTCACCACGCATCTTATTTTTAATGTTTGGGAACAAAAAGAAGTCATTAGGTGATAAATCAGGTAAATACGAACAACAAGTCGACATTATTACTCCATAAAAAATCAACGGTTTGACGTGCTGTGTGACACCTGGCGTTGTCATGATGAAGGATGATGCGACGATTTCGGTTTGTTCTACGCAATTCATTTATGACTTCTGGCAAACAAATTGTTGTGTACCAATCAGTATTTACAGTCCTTCGATCCTCTAAAGCCACGGTTGTCATATGTCCGGTATAACCGAAGAAACAAGCAATCATTTGCTTGGCAGTACTGCGTGAACGAACAACTTTTGTTGGTTTCGGTTCATTTTGAAATACCCAAACAGTGGATTGTTGTTTACTTTCGGACTCATACGAATAGATTCATGTTTTGTCCCCAGTAACGATGTTGTAGACCAAATTTGACCGACCTCGGTTGAATTTCTTGAGCATTTCTTTGCTCCATTTAACACAAACCTGTTTTTGAGCTTCGATCAAATTGTGTGGGATCCAACAACTGCAAAGTTTCCGTACGCTCAAGTGATCATGCAAAATCGTATATATTGCTTTCATGTCAATGCCTAAGGATGCCTGAATCTCGCGGTATGTTATATGCCGGTCTTGCTCAATCATTTCACGCACAGCATCAACATTAGTGGCAACAACAGACGTGGACGAACGACCTTCACGGAATTCATCACTAAGAAAGGTACGTCCACGCTGGAATTCGGCAAACCAATTAAACAGTCCTATTGGATGGTGCTTTATCCCCAAAAGCCAAATGAAGTCGATCGATGCATTGTTTCGGAGTTAGATTACATTTGTAATCATAAAAAATCATTGCCCGAAAATTTTCACACGAAATTTCCATTTTCTTACAAAATAACTTCTTTTAAAATACTATACAAACAAAACTAGTTGGCTTGGGTACAAACTGTCAATTGAATTATAGGTTAAAACCGTTTAATTTTACGGATATGATAGTAGCAGAGTGTTGGCGCCACTGGAAGTACTAGATTGCAGAAACTTTTCCAGCAGCCTACGTATAAGCATGGTATATAAAGAGATAAATAAATTAAAAAAATTATTCGCGTACAAAAGGATGAGCTACTTTGTCTTATGCAAATGTTATATATAGAATTAATTGCAATGATTGTGATGTGTCATACGTGGGACAAACGAGTAGAGTTTTAAAGATTCGCATTCAAGAACATAGAAGCCATCAATTGGAACACGACACAGCATTTAGTCATCACGGCACATAGACTTGATTTTTCACATAAATTTGACTGAGAAAATATAAATATTTTAGATGAAGAAGAATTTCTACATAAGAGGTTAATGTCGAAAATGATTTTTATAAAGAAACAAATTAATGGTTTAAATATTAAAAATGATACGAATTCTTTAGACGTTATTTATAACTACATATTTACAAGGACATGATGCTTCCTTCTCCTTACTGGCTCTGTCAACATTATATATTGCTCAGTTTCGTTTGCGTTTTAGTCATATATAAGCGAACAATGGAATTGACAATTTTTATGGACGATCTAGCTTTGTGTTTGTATCATGTGAGTTTAATAATTTATTAGTCATTATTTATCATTTAATTATTTATTATATAAGTCTGTTCAATTTGATGTTTTATAATTTGTCATAGTTAACCTGGTAATTATAATGATAACAAGGCAATTTCAAGGATCGTAATAATCTATGTGGTTTGACATGTAAGTTCAATATTTTAAAACCTATTTATTATATATGTATGTCTAACGTGATTTTAATATTTTGTCACAGATAATTTGTCAATTATAATAAAAATATGCTAGGACAGCAAACACAAGATGCATACATGTTTGCATAATTTGGTCTTTATATTTATATGACTAAAGATCTCTAATGTAATTTAAATTTAATTAGCGATATTGAGAAGGATATGAAGTAGGGTTGAAACGTTTATCTTTATACTAAAAGAAATTTATTAGATATGGACACAACAGAAATACCAACAGCGTCAGGGCTGTGTGGTTCAGTGGCAGAGCGAAAATCTACCAACTCGGAGAAGAGACCAGGCCTGGAATCGAGACAAGGAGCGCCCTGATATTTTTCTCTGTCGTCAATTGTTTACAGTACTTTGATAGTTATTGAATAAATTTATCATACATGTACACTCAGTGTTCGGCTTTCATTAGGCATTTGATTATTTGATAAATTATTAGTATTGTTATTTATCTTTCAGTAACTTAATAAATAAAATATTATTTAGATTTAATTTATGTCTATTTACCTATATCTTATAGGTGCGTTTGGCATTGCAAATCGGAGGCGTCCGTTTGCTCTTTTACCTTGAAAATCGTTTGGCAATTCTTTTGCTACATGTCATCTCATCTGCATTCGGTATTAACATTTCTAAAGCCAATCGAGCTGTTCGATCTACTCCGGATTCAAAGATCGAGCTCATAAAGCTAATGCAGATTTTCGCATCTAAATTAAATTCATAACCTGTATATTTATAATAATATAATCAACTGATTCGTTAACATATACATTCATTTCTTTTAATACTTCTATTTTACAAATAATGTATTTGAACTGTTATAATGTCTGAGTCTAC
>NW_017304949.1:121679-148018 GCF_001594115.1 Trachymyrmex septentrionalis
TTTTAAAAATTTGAGGTTACGTATTTGAAAAAAAAAATTTGCTAGTTAATTTTTAGATCAAAGCTTATGCAGCTACAAATACAGGGTGTTTTCCGCGAGACTTCTCCAACCGTCCACAGGAAGGTAGATGGGATCAAAATAAACATAAAAGTCTTTTACCATTTAGCGATATTCGTAATAATAATCGAGATATTAATGTTTACAATTATGTTAATGAGAGCGTGCCGATAGAAACTTTCTGGCCGCTCGAGGTATAGCCCGGCTCACTTTTTCAAACATAGGCTTGCTCTCTTACCTCTCCAACGCGCTACCGGCGCAGCCTTGATTGATGACATTTCCCTGGAGGCCCTCAAGATCAGGGACTTTAAACGCTTTTGTAGGCTAGGTCGAATAACTGTAAAATTGGGGGGGGTGAGAACTACAAGGATGGAGGAGACCGCTTAGACTTCGCGGGTCTCACGATACCTATAGTACAAATTAACTTGCATTACAGCAAAGGCGCTTTTAACCAGGAGCATGACTGTGATGCAGATAACAATAGCACTCATTCAGGAGCTATGGCTCCTAAATAATGTTATCAAGAGACTGAGTGACTGCGGAGTCATATACAAAGCAGAAACTCAGGATAAAATAAGGACTTGCATTGTGATTAAAGATTGACTAAATGCTTTTATTATATCATAGCTCAGCGAGGGAGACTAGTGGTACAACTGAGGCTCAACCTGGACAAGGACAACTCTTGGATGTACTGTGGGGTTGATTCACATACCTACGATTCTCAAGCAGCACCACCACAGAAAAAGGTTGAAGAGCTGGTGTTTTATGCGAAGGAACGCAGGCTCCTCTTGGGATATGATGCAAACTCCTATCACATAGGGTGGGGGAACAAATATAAACTCGAGAGCGGAGAGCTCCCATGAATTCATAATGGGCACTAGTTTGGTCATCCTGAACAGGCAATCTGAACCCACCTTCATGGACTCCAGAAGACAGGAGATGATCGATATAACCATATACAGCGAGAAAGTGGCTGGCCTATTACGGGACTGGAGTGTCTAGAGAACCGTTAGGATTAGACTACAGGTTGATTCGCTCTTAAACACATAGAAAATCTAGAATGAGGACGCAGAACAACAACAACTGGGAGGGCTATAGGAAGGACTTTGAAACCATTCTAAAAAACGCTCCAACCAGATTCCACTCCAGAGAGAAGGCTCAGTAGTGAGTGACATGATAAAAAAGTCCTACGAGGTAAACTGTCCTGAAAGATCGAAGCACTCACCGACTAAGATGTTATGGTGGAACGAAGAGTTCTCGAAACACAGATCGGAAGTGAGAAAGCTCTTCAACAAAGTAAGAAGAAAAAAAACAGCGGACTGAGAAGTTTACAGACAAGTACAACGCTATTATAGCAAAGCGATAAGTATTGCAAAAAAAAGCTGGAGGGATTTTTGTAAAACATTGAGAGTGTTCCTGAAGTATTCAGGCTAAACAAAATCAGCAAAGATAACACTTCCCGTCTGGGCTGCTTAAAGCTTCCGAGCAGAAACCACACCGAGATAATAGATGAAACCCTCAAACATCTAATATCTACTCACTTTCCTGGTGTTCAGAAGGATACCTACTTATCAAAGAACAAAGCAATCCTAGAAATATAAGCCCAGGAAATAGTCACTGGCAGCAAAAGTAATATCACTTGACGGGGTCGAATGGGCCATAAAGATCTTCGAACCTTACAAGTCGCTGGGACCGGATGGCATATACCCAGTACTGCTCAGAGAAGGATCTTATTGGATCCCCCGACAAAGGCATTTAAGGCTAGTATAGTCTTGAGATACATCCCTCAAGCATGGAGTGGCATCAGAGTGATGTTTATACCCAAGCCAGGAAGAAAAGGCCACATATGGTTAAAGACTACAGGACCTATCAGTCTTACTTCTTTCATTTTGAAGACACTGGAGAGATTGATTGATAGGTATCTGAAGAATAATGCCCTTCTTATTCGGCCGCTAAACTCCTCCCAGTACGCCTATGGGGAGGGCAGATCTACGGCCCTGCACCACCTAATGAGTTTTCATCGATATTGAAAGGACTTTTGATAGCACCTCAATCTCGTCGGTGAAGGACGCCATGATAAGACACAAAATTCCAAACGTACTTGTGGACTGGACTCAAAGCATGTTGCAGGGCAGAAAACTGACCATCAGTCATATCATCATTGAGGGGTGTCCGGTGGCGGGCTGCCCACAGGGGGGAGTTTTCTCTTCTCTGCTGTGATGCTTGGTGATGGACGAGCTCCTCACAAAGCTGGAAAGAATCTGGCTTTCAGGTCTACGGCTACGCAAATAACGTGGCCATAGTTACCAGAGGCAATTTTCTCACGACTTTTAAGGAACACATGGCGAAGTCTTAATGATCGTGCGAAATTGGTGTAGGACGAGGAAACTGATGGTAAATCCAGAAAAAACCTCGGCATAGTTTTCATCAGGAAATATAAGCCTGAACAAGTAGAACCTTTGAGACTTTGGGGCAAAGCAATAAACTACACTAACTCGGTGAAGTTACCTAAGAGTACACCTGGATCCTAAGCTAAACTGGAAAACATACCTCAAAGATAGGAGGACAAAACTCTATATCTCTATGTGGGCTTGCAGAAGAGTCATGGGCAGGAACTGGGGAATAAAACCTAGATTGCCCTATGGTTATACAAAATGATATTATTACCAAGGTTGATATATGCTGAGATTGTCTAATGGCTAAAGGTGGAGGCAAGGAACTTGCTCAAGAGCCTTCAGGAAGAATACCTGAGGGCTGCGAGAGGAGCCATGAAAACCTATCAAGGCGCTGGAGGTGGCATTCAGTTTTCCACTCTTGCGCTTGGTGATCATCAGCACAGCAAGGTAAGCAGCATACAGAATGAAGTGTTGGGGGAGTAGAAGAAAACCAGTTGGTCACACTAGGCTGGGTCTGTCCGACAGGCTCCCCTTCACACTGAAGCAAGACAGGATCCCCAGGAAACACCTACTGGAAAAGACCTTTAAGATTCAAATATCGGCTAGGAAGGACTGGCACCCAACCCAAACGTGGACGTATGGTACACGGATGGATCGGGAGCAAATGATCGTTTTGGGACGAGCATCTACGGCCCCAACATCAATCATGAAAAAAACATACCAATAGGAAAACTGTCCACAGTTTTTCAAGCTGAGATACTTACTATCTCAAAGTGCAAAACTCCTGCTCGATAGAAGAATCAGGAATTGTATTTGCATCTGCTCGGATAGCAGAGCCGTAAATGCACTTGCAAAGACCTCTACAGAACAAAGACCTCTACTCGTCTGTAGTTTGGGACTGCATGCAAGCCCTTGACAAACTAAGAGAAAGTCACCTTTCAAGTCACCTTAATATGGGTTCCTGGTCATCAGAGAATACCGGGCAATGAAACGACGAGCGGACGAGCTAGCAAAGCTGGGAACAGAAATGCTGGGACCCGGCTGAACAGACCGCCGGAGTTCCCTTCGTACTAGGTAAAAAAAAGATTAAAGAAATGTTGGAGCGGGAGCATTTAAACTCTTAGAAAGATACAAAGGGCTGTTGGCGAGCCAAGAAATTTATGGAAAAATCCAATCCGGCCAGAACAAAAGAGCTGGCAGCAATGGGAAGAAAAAAACTGAGAATGGGCATAGACCTTCTTACTGAACACTTGGCCCTCAGAACACACCTATTCAATATAGGACTGGTCGAACAGAAAAACTGTCGACTCTGTGAAGAGGAAAGCAAGGACAGCGTGCACCTGTGTCGTTGTCCTATGCTTGCCTGCAAGAGATATAGATCTCACATGTTTCTAACACTCGAAGATTTAGACGGAGCAAAGATAGGCGACCTCGCCATAGGCCTGACACGCAGAGCGGGGTTGGGCTTCAGTCTGGCTTCCTACTTTGAGAAAAAGTAGGAAGTGACAATAGAACTTTAGAGACCTAGGTCACGTTAGGCGGCTGTCATAGTCCCTGCATTATTATTACTACTACTGTTACTACTATATTTTTCTTTAAATATTCATAACTTTTTAGTGCAATCGCGTTTCTTATAAGACTTCTCATAAATAACATAATGTCTCATAAATCTCATAATGTTACGAGAACGATAGCGCTAATAAAATTATTACGGAAATTTTTGAAAAAAATAAGAAATTATACAACAATTATGCACGATAAGCATTGTATAATTATATAAAAATTTGACTTACAAAAGGAGACACTTATAACATTAAAAAAATCTACTTTCTCCGCATTTCTGGAATACAAAACTATTTTTACTATTTCATATGGATCCCAAACCACTTCTTGTGGTTAACTAAGATCCCGCAAGAAGCCCAAAATTCAAATTTTTTTAACATCCTCCTTATACGTAAATATGTAGTATATAGCGGATACTCGTATCAAAACGGGTACTCGTATCGCTAATGATTCTTCGGGTACGTATATTGCGCACAGTTCTGCGGATATTCGCATCGTACACGTTCTGCGACGACAGGTCAACTCCATTTAATGTATGTTTTCTTAATGTACGTAAATGTTTTATTTGGAATTAAAAATCTGTTTTATAGCGACGCTTTTTTCTGCCAGATTTTTTTATTTTATGCAAAAATATGTCGAATAAGTTCAATTTCATTGATTTTCGAAGTTCAAGGGATTAAACTGTACAATTAACCAGAATAGAACTCATAATATAATAAATTTTATAATAAATCCAGATAATAAATTTGTATCTTTGTGTGCACGTGATAAGTATGAAATTCTTACATTTAAGGTGACTATGATAATAACTTACTTTTAATAATACTATAAAATATTGTTCCTACATGCTAAAATAATATTGATTGCTCTAACAGTAAATATTTACTTCTTATTAGAACTTAGAATATCCGAGTACTCGTCCGCCCACACAGTTAACTATGTGTACGCATGGTTCCGCGGATATACGAGTATACCTGCTAATTCGGAAGAATTTCATGCTTATCACTTGTATACAAAAATACAAATTCATTATCTAAATTTATTATAAAATTCATTATATTATGGGTCTTATTCTAGTTAGTTGTACAGTTTAACACCTTGCACCTCAAAAATCAATGAAATTGAGCTTATTAGTAAACAAACTGGAAAAGATAACCCAAGTAGCTACCGAGACGAAGAATAT
Source organism: Trachymyrmex septentrionalis (assembly GCF_001594115.1). NCBI lineage: Eukaryota > Metazoa > Arthropoda > Insecta > Hymenoptera > Formicidae > Trachymyrmex > Trachymyrmex septentrionalis. The sequence goes on from NW_017304949.1 coordinate 126,879, forward strand.
TAGGGAATTATTTAGAACTATATAGAACTATATAGAATCACTAAATGCCTAGCAAATAAAAATTTCGTTCAAGCTTAACCAATTAAAGATAAGAACGTTGAACTAGCATAGGCGTACTCCAGCAAGACGCAGTTTCATGTCTGATCGGACTATTTAAAAGATATCTTCAGTTTTCAATCCAACCTGGATGTCGGCGAATCCGATTATATAATAATCATCGGATTATATAATAATAACGATTATATAATAATAATAATCACTTAGGAACACTCAGGTGCATCCTGTTATTTTACTCAGAATTACTTAGTTCACAGCCATCTCCGCTCGCAGAAATAAACATAATTAACTCTCGAACGGCACACTTATTTTCAGCATCTTTACGGCACACATGGGTCATTTGTGTCCAACTCGATTTTAAGGCTCTTAAAGTGCTATAAAAATTCACACATGTTCTTTAAGATCTTCACTAAATTATTCTGCTATGTAAACGTTGGAAAAATTTGGGGTGATATAGGGTCAGGTGCACAGGTATATGAAAAATAAGAATGTTAGAAAGTGCATGGAACACGAATGACCTATGTGTGTCGTCCGAGGGTTAAGCATCTCAAAAACAATAAAGCGGCTAGGCTAATATCGTCCCCGAACTATCGAAACTACAACACTATCGCCATTTTCAAAGTCCTCAAGCCAGTGCTCGCAAAGATCTGGAAAACAGAAAGGATTTCGGATGCATAGAAAGAAGAACTTATCATAAAGATATCCAAAAAGAGAGATTGTTTTTATTGTCATAACTGATAGGTTATCACTCTCTTAAGGAGGTTCTCGCGTTACTTCCTAGTAGTCGATAAACAGTTTATTCATAATAATATGTAAAACAATTAAAATAATAGAATAAGAAGATTACTAACAATATCTTATGCCAGACATTATGTACACATAATTATTGTTAATTTTATATGTTACTAAATATTTTCAAAATGACAAAATAAAAGTCGTAAGATGCTCATTTAATGTATACACATCGTCCATTTGACATACATACTAGCTTTTTTCATTGAAGAATATAAATTTTTTGTAAACTGTACGGTTAGTTTAAATTAAACTTTACGAGAACAAACTTAAGTATTTACTTTATAAATCAATAATTATTGAAAAACTTCTGAGAGCCGATGCAAGTTATTGTTGCAAATAATAATTTATTATCTAATACACACATAAATTAATATAAACATTTCGACCCATGTTTAGAGTCTTCTTCAGTAATATGACGTTGTATAACAAAAAGTGAAATTTCTATATTACATGAAGCGATGTTGGTCATCTTACTAAAGATGACTGTAAACGTGGATCGAAACGTTTATATTAATTTTTGTGTGTATTAAATAATAAATTATTATTCGCAACAATAACTCGGCTCTCAGAGGCTTTTCAATCATTATTGCTTTATATCATTAGATCGTATACAATTTTGTAATTGTTTACTTTATAATTATGACGATTTTTAAATTACTGTCTTATATGCAAGTGTCTCAATTTAAAAGAGAATAACATACAGAATAAAATTAAACTTTCAAATTGTAATATAAAATCCTATAAATTTAGAATTAAGTATCTTCAAAATGATACGGTATAAGACAATGAAATATTTTCTAGATATTATTGATATTATTAACTTTTGTATTATTAGGTGGTTAATTTAATTCCTGCCATTTTTTCGTCTCCAAAATTGATTTGTTTCGAAGGGAAGATGAATGAATATCTTAATCAAAATAATTTCCTCCATTTTCTATTACTTTTTCTCATCTCTCTAGAAACCGGGCAATTCCACGATGATAGAACGCGGTGTCTTTCGAGATAATCCATTCATCCATCTATTTTTGGATCCTTCGTAACTGGAGAAGTGTGTGTTCGTAAAAACGTGTTGCATCGGAAAAGATGATAATTCAACGGTGCCAAGTCTGGAGAGTACGCTGGATGCAGGAGGACTTTCCATTCACACTCTAGAAGTGTCTTCACGCTTTTCGCAACATATATGATAGTCGAATGTTATCATGTAAAAAAATGATTTTGCATCGATTAGCTACAGATGGTATTTTTTTCATCAACTCGTTAACCAATCAACATAATTACCATTGCGATCAACTGTAATGGTTTCATTTGGATGCAACAGCTCGTAATAGTACACCCTCCTAGTTTCACTAAATGCAGAGCAAGAGACGTTTGTCTTTTACGTCAAAATCGTTTCGAAAGCGTTTAAACCAAACTCTACATGTTCTTTCCGATGGAGTTTCATCACCATATTTCAGATAATAAACGACGATTTCAGCTGTAGTTTTCTAGAGGTTGAAGTAGTGAAGACACACTTGTCGAAAAAGCAGCATATCGCGGTTCATTTTCAATCAATTGGAAAATCTCTTTGGTGAGAAATCTAACTTGTAAGGATTGAATCACTTTCAGCAATATCTAAACTACAAAATTCGACTTTATCATCAAAATTCGCCAGCGTTGGATTCGGCATCTTCTAATAGCGAGCGACAGAGATTAAATTAACCACCTAATACATGTATATTAGACTGTTAAGGAAAACAAAATTTTTTTTCCCTTGGTAGTCTAATACATATTATAGATTTGTCTTATATTTCATTAAACGCAACATCCTTAAATATTATCAACAAAATTATAGCTCATCTAGTATCTAAAATCTCTTCATTTCTCGAGTCTTTATTACACCAAAAAGGATGGTTTTCAACCACTACGCTCGTGTGTAGACCAAATAAGTACTCTCCGTATCATTTTTGAGCAATCTAACGAATGGCGCTCCCCATTTTATCTTGTATTTACTGATTTCAAAAATGCTTTCGACAATCTTGAGTATACATCTATATGGAATACCCTGTGAGACAGGGGCAGGGGGGCAATTATAAACATTGATCACATAAGATCTATATCGAGGGACCCGTTGTTGTGTCTTTCATCAAGGAAAATGCGGCGACAAAATTCCGATTCATACCAGCGCAACAAAAATGTATCCTCTCCTCTTTAATTTTCAACCTAATGCTGGATGCTATGACGATAAAAGCTACAAAAAAAAAATGAAGTATTAACTGGGTATTTACTCCAAAGTAAACTCGAAAATCTTAACCATGCCGATGATGTACATATGTTTAATGGCTCACTTACATAAGAATATGCAAAATAAATTTAACGACGTCGCCTACTGCTAAAATAAACTCAAGATTTAATATACAAAAAGCGAAGACACAATGCGGGTAGCCACTTTGAACAAAGCTACATTACTCGTATATATAGAGCTTATTGAGGATGTTAAAAATTCTGCTACTTGGGCAGCATATCGAGAGACGGAAGCTCTCTTGGCGACATCAACAGAATCCGGAAAACATCTGCTGTTCTTGGCATGCTGCGTAGTGTTTAGAAATCCTCCCATTATACCAATGCAATTAACTAAGCTTAGGCTCTTCAAAACCAACGTAAAGTCAGTACTGTTGTATGGATAGGAAACGTGGAAGATAACTAAGAAACAAACAAATCGTCTTCATGTGTTCATGAATCGCTAATCACATAGAATTTTTACGTATATTTTGGCTCAAAATAATTATCACCATTAACCTACTTAAGAAAGCTAATCAAATAAAGATGGGCCCGGAGATAAAAAGACGTAAACGGAACTCGAACACATTTTGACACTGGCTCTGGACTGGAATTCGCTAAGTAGTAGATTCAGAGGACGTCTTAAATCATCGTCGAGAAGATCGCTCCTGGCAGGAATAGCGGAGAGCAGTAAAATATAATCAAAGATTTAAAAAATGGCGCTCAATAATGTGCGCTTATATATTCTCCAGTAGAGAGTCACAGGATTTATAATATTATTATTGAAGCGCTGCAATTTGATGAAACATCACACACATCGAAAAAAATTTAATATAAAAGTATTTTAAAATAAGCTTTCAAAATTTTAAACACTTTTTTGAAAAAATTAGGTATGATGATTTTTCACAAAGATATCGAATTTTCTATGTGTAAAATTTTATTGTGTACAAATTTACTCTTTTTAAAATATTTTTTAATTTCGGTGTCAAAAAGCTTATGGAAAAAGAATAAAAAAAAGAAATGTTTGTTGTGCACTTAATTCGTATAATTTTTTCAAAATCTTTTAAAACTCTCTCCGATCTTCAATTCTAAAAAAACTTTTACACAAAAAGATTTTACGCAATCAAAAATTCGACTTTGTGAATAATCATCATATCAATTTTTTTAAAAAAGCATTTTGAAGTTCAAAAAATCATTTAAAAATATTTCTTTATTTATTAAATTTTGTCCGATAACGGTTCATCAAACTGCAGCACTTCATAGTAAGCCAAAAATATTGCAAAAATATCAATTTTAATTTAGGAACAAAATATTGTAGAAAGAGATTCAAGTGTAAATTTAAAGTGTCATCTTTGCGCTTTAATATGCATGGACGGAAACTTCACTACGATTTTTTTCACCGAGGCAGTTAACTTTTCGTGAAATGCGAAAAAATCGCAAGTATTGCTAAATTTTTGACCAGAGTTGTATACAGATGCGATATAAAAAAAAAACAAGTACAGATTTTGATGTTTTTTTGTTACTACAATCATGATCCAATATGGTCGCGGAGATTAATCAGGAGCCTTAATAAAATTCATAATATCTGTTGAAATGATAAAGTATTATAATCTTGTAAATACCTCTTCTTTTTCCTGCGATCAAAATCGCTTTTACTTCCAAGTGTACCAGCCACACATACACTATCTCCATAGTCTGAATCAGCTGGTGTACTTGCACCTCCCATACCTGGTATATCCCCTGGTATTGCTGTATCTTTCCCTTTGATCTGAAATATAAATCAGTAAGGATTAGTATAGACAAAATGCTTGATAATTATTACAGTCAAATTTCTTTTTTTAAGTAAAATTTAGATTTATACAAACGGAAGTTTGTGAGAATTCACGGTAAACAAAATTTTCATTAGAGAATATATATGTTAATACATCTTTATAGCGCGCGCGCGTGCTTGTCACATGCGCATATTTTTAAAATTTATATATAGTTAATTAAAAATTTTATGATAATTGATAACTAAAAAATTACAATTACATAATATTAAAATATTATAAAGAAGTAATATATCACAAATATTATTACTATATAAAGCAATAGACCTTATAAAAAAGTTTTAAAATACATACACTTTATTTTCCTTACAAGGAATCAAGAAAAAGATTAAAGCAGATAAGAAGAGGAAATGTGATTAGAACAGAGGAATGTATTAAAAAAAGGAGTTTAGTAAATGATGAGAAAGAAGAAAGGAAATAAATAAGGAATATATAAATACAGAAGGAAAAGCGTAGAGGTATATAAATAAATATTGAAAAAAAGAAAAGAAACGAAAGTACGTAAATAGACAAAGCAATCATTTCATTTATTAGAAGGATTAAACAACATAACGATGTTCTAAAAACATACATCGTACTTGACAGAACCATCGCTGGGTACCGTCATATGCAAGGAATCCCGCACATGACGATGAGGTGCGCCCGTAATTATTTTAAGTAAAACAAAGCATAATTCACAGGTGATAGCAGCATGCCGAGTATACGATACCGAGTATGATAGTTTCAAGCAGTAATGAAAGAAGAGGTAAAGGAAATGGAAAATGAAGATAGATAGAGAGATACTAAGGGAAAGGTAACGAAGAAAAATAATAGCCTTTTTTGACAAAACTAGTGCGCACTCAGTGCACATTAAAGCCGTTCTACACTAATCTAATCTGAATGTAAAAGTGGGATATATCAATTGATAAAATGTCTAATGTATATTTTGCCAAATAACATAATAAAATGCGCTGTATTGAGAACTTTGAGGATTAACTCGTTTCTATATTTTTATTAAACATACATCTTTACATCAATTTATGTACAACAGCTTTAAAATGCATCGAATGTGTACCAGTTCTATTAATGAAAAATGCTATAAGAAGAAGATGAATTAATAGAACATTAATAAAATCCTAAAAAACTAAAAACAAAGAGGTTTATGAAAGAAGAGAGCGATGGGAAAAGATGAAATAGAAAATAAAGTTTGTATATGTAAAAAAAAATAGAAGAAATCCAAGCTCGAAAGTATATACAAAATGTATGTAAAAAAAATTAAAAAAAGTGTCTTGAGAAAGATGATAAACAAAGTTTGAAAGTTTGAAATGAAAAAAAGGAGAAAATTTCAGTACAAAGAAGCAATAAGCCTAAGATAAGAGAGGAAAAAAAATAAGATAAAAAATTATAGAAGACTAATACTTTTCTAATGTGTAGCAATTAACTCCTTTAGACTTGACCCAGTAAACAGGTATGTCCGAAAGATAGTGTAGATGTAAATATTGGGACTACAGGTGGCTTGAGTAGCTTTCCATGAAATGGATTTAATACAATGCGTTACTCCTGCAACAACTATGTCTCCAGAGAGAAATAATTAGAATTCCAAAAGACAAAATTCCAAAGACTAATGACATTGAATAATTTTGTGACGTTCCCTTGAAACCATTCCAGAAGACTAGTGTCGGGGGCTATCAACCATAACCGTAAAAGGTTTGAATACAATAAATCCTATTTCAAGTGACGTGAAGCTCACATCAATTTTTTTTTTGTATAGTAAGTCAAACAATATGTCTAATATTTCAGGATGGAATAGTTTTATGGAACGCGTTAAATCATATTTGGAGTACTCAAAGTCATGCATTTTGTATCTTCCGTTTATAATTTCAACCCTAAGGAACTAATTATATAACACCATATACGTATAACTGTATCTTCAAGATATGTTAGACATAAAAACAAAAATGAATACTAAGTATAATCGCTTCGTAATTGAAGGTTATTTTATGATCAGACGTTCTGATAAGCTTTGGAGTAGTATTTGGACAGACAATTGAGCAAATATTCATGAGGTCTATGAAATTAAGAGGAGATGGATTGTCTCACGGTCGAGGAGTCACCGATAATGTTAGAAATAAATGGATCCTCACAATGCCTATCATAGCAGATATTTCAGAGCAAATTGAAGAATTTTGTAAAGTTGCATTTGTTACAACTGAACAGTATGTAGATACCAGGTCATCACGAATCACAAGAGATACAGAAGACGTGGAAAAATTTGTTAAGTAGTTATCGTTACACAGCCCGTTTCCAATTCTTGACGAATGTATGTTTCTCAGTACTGGAATACAGGGAGATATAAACATCAACTGTTACAAAGCCTACGAAATCAATAAAAATCTTAAGCCAATCTAGAGAAATATTTTTACTATGAATTAGCTCCTTATTCATTCACGCTTTTTGATAAAAAAGGGATGCAAAAAACAAAAAAATTAATTTTATACAACTCCTTTTTACCAATTTCTCTGCTTGAGTTAAATAACTTCGTACATGTATCCAGATAGCAACGTGTCTATCTTATTGCTATTATTATGTTCCTTACTAAATATACATTGCTAAACATGTGTTGCTACCAGAATTGCAGCAACTGAGTCCTCATTTGTTGACAATTTGATGCCTTCATAATATGATAATATTGAATAGCAACTGGCCAGTAGTTTGCCGACAACTTTAAAAGTCATCATCAAAATTCGTACTATTGCCATCATGTTGCCACAATAATATGCAACATCATGCAATGATTTTTTCATATTGCCGATACAAGATAACATTGATGCAGCTATCTTGCTGTTAAACTGCTGGCAATACATATACACATTATTGCCTGCATGTTGCTACAATGTCGGTATATTCAAAATCGTTGAAGACAAATCTATGGCAAATTGTCAATTACATCATAAGCAATCACAGATTTGTGATTTTGCTGAGACACGCTTTATTATTTGGGTAATAAATGGTGGCTTCCTTCTTCATGTAATTTGGTAACTTATCAGAACGTCTGATCGTAAAATACCTTCAAACAAGACCTTCGTAAAAATTTTGGAAAAGTACGTTGATATGTCAGAAAATATTATCAAGCCAATAGTGTGATTGTTTTCGACGGCTACCCAGAAGAAGCTAAAAATAGCAACATAAAATCTGCCGAATGTCTCCGTAGATTACAAAAACACATTTCAGTCAATATGGTGTTTGACTCGATGATAGTTACCACACAGGAAAAGTTTCTTGCTAATGACAAAAATAAAAATCGACTTATCTCATTGTCCGAGACACTGAAAACTGTAGGATTTAACATTAAACAAGTTACTGACGATGCTGATTATTTAATAATACTGCAATTGAATTATAAAATCATTATGATTCTGTTATTGTAGTCAATGAAGATGTGGACTTGCTTATATTTTTGACCTAGCTCACTCTTTATCTAACATTTATTTTATGAAACCTGATAAAGAAAAAATTGAAGAAAAAATTTATTCAACTAACAGCTTTAAATATTCAAAAGAAGTTGCAGAATTCATATTGTTCACGCCTTTAGCGGTTGCAATATAATTTCAGTATTTTTTAAAAAAGGAAAATTAAAATTCATTAAAGTGCTGGCGAAAACTCGACTTTGCGAGAAGTCGTGAAAAATTTTAAAAATCCTAATGTTCTTCCTGAGTCAATTTCCAAAGCAGGAATATCATAAAAGCTTTATATGGAGTAATATCCGACAAAATTTCATTAAATGACAATAGATCAGAAATTTTTGCGAAGTCTCTCAAAGACAGTGTTTGCAATTTGTCATCACTGCCACCAACTGCAGCAGCAGTGTATCAACACTCCTTTAGAACGTATCATCAAGTTCAAATGTGGTAACCAAAAGAATCCGCTAGAATAAGGTTGGAAAGTTTCTTCTCATGGTTTGATTCCAATTACCACATTAAATGATTCCGTTCCACAAGAGCTTCTTCTTCAAATTTCCTGCAAATATACAAAAGGTTGTAAACGAACTCGCAGTTGTAAGAAGACTGAACTTTTGTGTTCATCAAGTTGTGGAAATTGTCGAGACCACACTCATGCACAAATATTTATATTGACGAAGACTTGCTTGACTATGAACTAATAGAAATTGAAATCCTCCAAAATCTTGACAATGTAAAAAATAACGATGTTGCAGCTGAAGAAATTGATCTAACCGAGATTGATGATGGAAAAACTTAACACACAAACAACATCCTCAACTACTCCAGAATCTCCCATAGAACATGGAGTGATTCCTAAACGACGCCTTAAATTTTGTATTAAAACAATAAATATTTTTAATAAAGTTAATATGATTCATTAAAATTATTTAAAAAACAACTCTATCCTATCAAACACATGTTATTTTCTGTTTCTATACTTATAAATACTAATTTATACAATATTATGAAGATGTTAATATATTGAAAAACTGTTAATAAATTTATTAATTACGTGAATAGAGAAACAACGTCTAAAGAAGCCAATTTATAATTAGGTTCGAAATAGTTGTTTTTTTATTCACTAACGTACCATCTGAATTAGTGACAGAAAGCATTGAAAAAAGATGGAACAATATTTATAAAAATATTCAAATTCCTAAAAACGAATTCCTAATTGTAAACAATTTGATCCGGAACTCCATCTATTATTTTTTCAACAAACAATTCTATCGATAAATTTTTGACTCTCCACTATAACCGATTATCGCCAATATTGTGTTAGAACGTTATATTAATTCATTCCAAAAAGTATAATTATTTGCGCGACCAAAGTGAGGACATTTTTATACATGCTCGGAAAAATGATATCAGAGATTTGTCGAATATTTTCTTCTTTGAAAAAGAAAAAATGCAATGAAATTTATTTTATATTAAGTATTTAATAATTTCGACATTATTTACTCACAATTTTATAACTCTAAAAAAATAGAGCGATTACTTCACCAAGAAATCTTTTTCACAAAAATGCTTTTTCGACAATGAATATATATTTTAATTATGAGACAATACATACTTGAATACGCTATTAATAAAGAAGCAAATACTACAAACGAATTTTTACTTTCAGCAAAAATCAGACGAATTTACATTTGACAGGTCCAAGTCATCCAAGCCAAAGTTTTATTGCATCACAATTAGCGTCAAGGCAATTAGCAACAATGAAATGATTGCATCATTAACGATCGACAGAAAAAGGATCTAAGTTTTTTATCCCCTCACTTCAACTTTGCAATATTAACGTACAAAAATAGGGGCCAACTAAAATATTCGAGATCCAAATGACCCACTCATGTAGTTGAGGATTAAATATAACATCCCTACTGCAAATTCATTCAGACATCTTAAAACTGTACTTAAGATGTTCTTAAATGTAAGAATCGGTTATAAATACCGGCTTGTATCGCGTCGTGAAATTGGTACTGAATCTTTCCTTATCCTTTTATTTTTACTTTATAATGCATCATAGGTTCTCTTTTTACAGAAAGAGAAATATAAGGTGTGTTAAACAAGGAAAGATTCAGTATCAACTTCACGACGCAAAGCAGGTCGATATTTATAGTCGATTCTTACATTTAAGACTGTCTTAAGTACAATCTTAAGATATCATAAGTCTAACGGAGGATTGTATTAGTATCGTAAGACATTATTTAAGACGATTTTAAAATTAAAACAGACAATAAATATCGTCCCATGTTTCACGTTTCACAGTTGATAGCTCATGCACACTATAGATGACGCGGAGCAAAAGTAGCCGTAGTTTGGTCTAACTGCACACACCATGTAATACTTCCACTATGATGTAAAGTTACACGCCCTCCAAAGCAGGAGGGGAGATGGAATAGATCTCGCTTCGTATGGAAAGCTGGAAGCCCTGAGGGGCGGGGGGGAGGGGTGGTTAGATGAATTATGGATGCGTTCCGATCAAGAAGAAAGACTAAGGAGACTCCACTCAGTCTAGTCAGTTCTCAGAATATGGGCCGATTTTGCGTTTCGAATTAAGTTTTGATTTTCGACACTCACGACGCTTGTGAACTTTGTAGTCCTGCGCATAATGAGTGCGCTGTAGGAAAAAGTATCACAAACGTAACTTAACCCTGTAAAGGCGATTTTGTCTGCGATTAGTTCTCGTCAGGCAGGCCAGGAAAGAAGATTAAGTTACGTTCGTGTTACTTTTTCTTACGGCGCACTCATTATGCTACAAAGTTCACAAGCGTCGCGAGGATCGAGAATCGAAACTTAATTCGAAACGCAAAATCGGTCTTTATTTACAAAAATGGAGTCTCCTTAGTCTTCCTTCCTAGTTCCAATATTTACTGTCAGTGCTGAAACTATAACTAAACAGTATATGTTACATGCGTTATACATTTTTAACATTGGCAGTGAATATCGGAACGCACCCCTCATTTCGTGTGAAAAGTTGTTACATAAGTAAGAGAAGTTAGTTTTTAATATTATAGGTGAGTTAATATTATATATGGCAGAAATAAGACGTTACTTTTTTGTTAATAATTTTTTAATAAATAATGGGCAATGGCTAAAACCTGTTAGAGGTCACTCATGATCATAACCTTGACAACGTATGTCAACGTCAAGATCACACACACATTGGGATGATCTCCCTTATTCGGTACATTTACTATTTTTTAGATGAAAGCGTCTTTCTTTCTTTAAACGAATTTGTCGCTATAACATATAATTATTTTGATTATTTGATCTCAAGATGTAATTCAATTAATATTTACAATATAATCTACATACTGATATGAAGCGGTTGTTAAATTGATATACGAGGGTCGTTTGAAAAGTCCGTGCAAAGTCAGAGATATAGCACTATTGGCGCGTATCAAGGTTAGATTTAGTTAGTAGCATCTCTTGGAGGAACACACACCAAGTTACAGCCAGATCGGTCTATTTGTTTGTGTTTGGCATTCATTTGAATCGAGGAAGTCGAGTGATTTTCAAAAAAATGGACGAAAAAGAACCTCAGCAGTTGTGGTCGCAAAATTAATGGAATTAGGGTTCCAACTCGTCTCACATCCCCCCTACTCTCCAGACTTGGCTCCCTCGGACTACTATTTGTTCCCCAATATGAAGAAATGGCTGGCGAGAAAAAGATTTTATGGAAACGAGGACGTGATTGCAGAAACAAATGGCTATTTTTCAGACTTGGACAAATCCTATTATTCGGAAGGGATCAACAAATTAGAGCAGCGTTGGACGAAGTGTATAAGCCTAAAAGGTGACTATGTTGAAAAATAAAAAAAGTTTACCCCAAAAAATTAAGTAGTTTTTATTTTTGCACGGACTTTTCAAACGACCCTCGTAAATACAACATTTCGTGCGATATGAAGAATCAGAATGTAGAATTTATAAATTCACACAAAAAATACATATTTAAGCACTAAGATTTGTTACGATCGAATATATAGGATTCTTCTTATTTAAAATTTGATTTATTCATATCAGTCTAATGATTTGATTTATTCATATCAGTCTAATGATCGCTTCATATTGTTAAATTTAATTGTTATCTAAATCTTTTATTTCTTTTCCCTTATTCATGCAATTACGAAAAAATAAAAGTTATTTATCTCAAATATCAGATGTTTTAAAATTATTCCACAAAAATAATTTGCAGAAAATGTAAGTACCTAAGTATTTTCATATTGCATAAAAATTTCATTCGTTTATTTCCAAGAAATATGGGGAAAGAATAAAATCTATATAAGTAAGAAAAAAATATTAACGGTGTTAAATATTAAAGAAACGTTTTATAAAATAAAACAAAAGATTAATCTAGAAACTTAATTTCAAAGAAAATACTTTAACTTCATATATACTCCCACAACAAAAACAAATCTTCGAAAAGTTTTCTAGAAAAGTTTTAAAATTTTAAACATACCAAATACGAATCTTATATAACACATAATTGAATTACTTAAAAACTTTTTATATAAAAAAATTATTAAAACGTTCATTGCTAAATGAACTTTCAAAAAGTTAATGACAATATATTTCGATATCTTTATGAAAACAGCATCTCGTGAAATCTCATAGACTTCCGTTTTTAAAGTCGTAATTTGGGAATAAAAAAGGAAAAATCGTTCACCTTTTCTTTTTTGCTGAAAAATCTACCGAGGCTACTCTTAATGCCTTTCTTTTTTTGCGCAGCCGCGACTGCAGCCGCAGCGGAGCTGATGGTTGATTGCATATGCAGATGTGATGTTGATAATTGTCCAATAGGCAGCCCGACGCTGGAGAAGTTGTTCTTGTGCAAACTGTCCTGGCTGCTGTGACGTGAGGACAATGGGGAAGGAGGAGTTCCAGAATTGAGTGCGCCGTTGTTATGCTGCCCATGCCTGCTGCATGGAGCGCTAATCTAGTTTCTATTTCTACACTAATTGATGCTACTACATTCTAACTCAAGCAAGAACATTATCTTTTTAGTATTTTTCTTTTTCTATTCTATATACTAATACTTTACTATTTTATATAAAACATACACTACCGTTCATGAATTTGAGAACGCGCAATTTTTTCACATTTCACAAAAACTTAAGTATTACGGAAAAGAAATCGTAGAGAAACTTTTAAAAATATATTTTGAAAAAGAAAAATAGAGGTATCAAAGTTTACGAATTATCGCCATGTAGTGATTTGTTGCTAATGCTAAACATTCCGTGAATTTTGCCATTGACTTCATTAGAGCGATGAGCACACTGATACTGAGTTGTACCTCTATGGAATATCATCGGATAAAATTTAATAGATAAATTTTAAAGTAAACTTTTAAGCTTTAAAACGCTATTTGAAAGAAATTGTTGCTATAATTTTTCGTAAAGATATCAAATTTTTTATTGTATAATATTTTAACTCAATTACATAAAACATGTCGACAATCAAAAAAGTTTTCAAAAAACTTTGAAAAAGTTTATACGAATCAAGCACATTATAATAAATATTTCTTCCCTTTCTTCTTTTTTCTCTAAACCTCTTATAATTAGTTTTGAAGTTAAAGAATGTTTTATAAAAATTAAATTTTTACATAATAAAATTGTACATAATAAAAAATTAATTTTTGCGAAAAAGTACATAGCATAGCAATTTTTTTTCAGAACGCATTTTTAAGCTTAGAAAATTTACTTCAAAATGTTTGTCTGTTGAATTTTGTCTGATGAAGTAAAGGGCTTCAAAAAATAAAAATATTTTTAAAAATATCAATTTTCAATTTTATGAAATTTAAGAATAAAATATAGATACATAATTCAAATGTCAATTTAAAGCTTCATTTTTTTTTGTATTTAAAATGCATTAAAAAAAATTTTATTTCATTAAGATACTTAAATTTCTATAAAATGAGAAAAAATTGCAAGTGTTTCCGAATTTATGAACAGTATAGATATACGTTTTTAATATTTCGTGTTTCTGGTAATTATATAAGGTACAGCATATATCTCTGCTTTATTTATTTATATACAATAGATTAAATAAATTCAGGAATTTTATTTGTGTAGAATGAATGTGTTCAGGAATTACGCTAAAGGAAGTTGATTGTGTAATTTGAAATAAGGTAAAAATTACAAAAGTGAGCAAAGGTATTGATAAATTAAATTGTGAAAATTCGAGTGAATTTGCTCATTTTTGTAATTTTCACCTCACTTCAAGATACACAATCGACCCCCAGATAACTCTATAAGCTATAGTACACGTTAGGTATGTACTATAGTAGTGCTCGGAATTAATCGGTACGTACATTCATCGATTAAAAGATTGCAACAGTTTTTTCTACGGTTTTCGAAATGCAACTGCAATTTATAGAACTTTGTGAAAATATAATTCCTCTGCAAAGAATAAAAATTGCATTTTCACAAAGTTCCCTGGACTTTGGAAATTTTAATCTTCATATTCGAACATGTCCAAATATATAAAGATTGACCGATTTCATATGTTTTTATCATAGGCAAATTTTAGCTCTAAACTGTCACCGTTCTTTAACACGTTTCACATGTCCCAAATGATCCACTCAAATTTTTGTGTTAATTTAACATAAGATGAATATATTAGAAAATAACACAAATATTATGTAAAAAAGTAATACAAGAAGCATAATACTTTGACACAATTTGAAAACAAATTTTATGTTATTGGCACATTTATAATGTTAAATTTAACTGAAATTACCCATAATACTATTTTTAGTTTAGACGATATAATATGTGATATTTAACATGTGCAATATACTATATAGACAAATATTTACTGTTACAAAGAGAAAATAATACATAAAATATCTATACCTTTTTACATATATAATTAGTTGTATAGAACATATTTCTTCAATAAAATTAAAATAACATTTATAATATATTAACACATACATTTTATTCATTTATTTTTAGAATTTATATTTTAAAACTACATTATTTTTATATTATCTGTTTATTTACTTACACATTGTATTTTAATGACTGAGAAACGTTAAATTTTAATTTAACACAAAATATTCAAATAACACAATCATGTTACGTTAAATTAAAACTCGGATATGTTAAAAATTTAACACAAAACTTTTACAAGATTTGAGTAAACCGTTTCTAACACAAATACAAAATTTTTACTGTGTAGAAAGTTTGATTTAACTAAGAAATTAACAATTATAACAAAAAACAAATTAAATCTGGACTAATGAGAGTCAGCGCGAACGAAAGTGCGCAAAAATTTTACAAATAAATTTGTTAATCCATACGAAGTGTTGATATCATCTTTATTTGAAATCTTGAAAATTCTTGAACGTTTTGATTCTCTTTGGAATCTTCATCAGTAATTTTCTTAATCCATATTAGACTTCGCGGTCAAGGTAGTCACTCGCGCTGACTCTCATTAGCCCAGATTTAGTTTGTTTTTTGTTATTTTAAGGAGAGAGAGTCCTTGTTTAATATTTATTATTAACAATTATGTAAGAAGGAAAATATTTTAATAATTATTTGCTATAAGATACACGGTTACATGCATATGTGACCATACCTTCCAGTAAATTATTATTAGTGCATATTTCTTAAATCATAAATCACATGCATATTTCTTATAATGCGCCTTAAAAAGAGTAAAGACTCCTATTATGAGATACCGAGTTTGTTTTGAGTAAATGGTAGAAATCTATTGGCAGAATTTAAAAAAATAATAGGTCATTTTGAAGGGAATTTAATATAATGTTTTTTACTTTAATGTTTTTGCTTTAAGATAATGTTATGTAAAATTTAATTCAAATTTTTTTTTTATAAATTAAAGAAATGTAAGAAATGAGCAAATCGCAAAGTAAAATAATTGTGCTCCTAATATGAGATGTCCCGATAAATCGATAATAAAAGTACATCAGTATTACAATTAAAAAACTTTATTTAGTATTTCTGAAATACAAATAAACACAGTGTATGTGCAAAATGAGTATGCGATACATTGTACCTAACTGACTCGTCTTCAGGTAGTTGGAACCAAGCATCGCAGATACACTCGATATTTATTTCAATTGTCCTTTTTATTATTGCACAATAACATTTATACTTCAGCAACGATTTTCACTATGACATAGGAGCATAGGTTATTTCATATTAGGAATACTCTGGGTATCTCATATTACGATTTCCACGCCTTACGATTTTACGATCATCAAATCTAATCTTTCTATAATTAAGTAATTCATCAACATATCACGTCTTTTTAATACGATCTTACTCTACCACCACAAAAAAAAATTTATTGCCAAATATTTACTAAATAATAAACAAGCTCATCTCAACGAGACTTGAAGACATCCAATCGTTGCAAAAAAAGATCTTAGAATTTGGATCTTTTTTTGCAACGACTACAGACACGATCTAATAATGAATTTTCCACTAAATAGTTTTCATTTCCAAGAACAATAAATGCATAGTGGGACCAATAGATAGCGTTTATTAGTTTAGCGGAAACGCTGCTATTTCATATTAGGCGCCTATCTCATAATAGGGGATTTTCCTCTATATGTCCGCGCGCGATCCGAAGGCTCGTCCATCAAGCAGTAAGCGGTAGTAGAGGAAAGTAGGCGGCGTTTCAAGAATCGGAAAGTGCAACTAATTCCGAGCACTGTATTATAGCAAATGTGTACATTAGAATTAGGGCCATGACACACAAAGCTTAAGGCAGTAAGACGTAAGCAGTCAGGAAATCAACATGAAATTTGAGTGACCATCCATACTCTTTTTCCCGGAATGTACTCTTTTTCGGGCGTCCGGACAGGTTTTCAATGTGAACTTTTTTTTGTACTACTTTTGGGACTTGAAAGCAAGCGAGGAAATCGGAAGTTATTGAGGTATTCTCCGAAAAATTGAGTTTCTATATTCTCGCATGCCGAGCGGCGAGATAGGGACATGCTATTGTCACATTTCAACCGTCTTCAGTGCGGACTAGTGTTCGTTCACATAGATACGAAATATTTATGCATATGTGTACGCTCGTCTTAAAAGTTTCTCTCTTTAGAGAACACGCGCGAAGAGGTATATTTATAGGTTTAACTGTGGAGCGCGATTGTAGCCAGAGAAATACTTTAAGTCACTGTGACACTGTCACACATGAATAGAGTGACCAGACGTCCGGTTTTTCCAGACATGTACTTTTCTTTTAAAACGTCCGGGGATGTCTAGCCAGGTTTTTAGCGTGTTTGGATGTCATTCTGAGAGAGGGGGGGAAGGAGGGAGGGGGGGGAGAGAGAGAGAGACCGGAAATTATTAAGCTCATCACAAATAAAATACACAATGATTACTGTGTATCTGTAACAAAATTAGAAAATTATTAGGTATATTATTATATTAAAGCCATTTTTTTGGTAATATTAAATATGTTTTCATATTCTTAGGATTTTTAAACTCTTTTTCTTCTACTTATATTGAGTTCAAAATACAACTTATTTTGTATTACGATTTAACCTAAAATATCCTCTTTTTTGTTTTATTTTTGAATCGTAGTGTCCTACTTTTATACTACTTTCCAATCAGGAATGTCCTAGATTAGATCTGGTCACCCTAACCATGTTGAATTGACTAATGCTTATATGATAGCCTTACGGACTCTACTATGATTGATCAATTCGTTTACTTCTTACGTGTTTACTTCTTCTAAGTGTTTAGGTTCATCTACACGACAAGGCGTAAAAACGTGGCGCAAGAGCGCAGGCATAAGCTTAAGCGTAGATGCAAGAAGTCCGCACCATGCTTTTACACGGGAATGTGCGACACAGGCGCAAAATAAGCGCAAGACACGTACGAATGTTTAAACATTGTTGTCGTTGATACAAACAGGTGATGAAAAATAAACTGCTGTGATTTTTTATATCTGCAGTTTTAATATACAATTGTGTATTGGGATACACAAAGTTAATGAATGTACGGATACACATTACACGTTCTTCTGACAGATTATTCTTTATTGATCCATTATTATCACCTTCTTCATTATTATCAGGAGACACGATAGTGTCTTGATAATAATTTTCCTTGTCCATGTTTTTAAGGAACCGTGTAAACACGTATAACATAATCGCGTCAGCAAAAACATCTAGCGTAACGTGAGCACAAACGTTGGAAATAAAATTAATTTATTTCCGTTGCGCCTTTTCACGCCACTACGACCAGAAGCAATTCTCTTGAGCCTGCGCCCTTACGTTGCCTGCGCCCTTATGTCGTGTTACGCCTTGTCGTATAGACGTGCCTTTTGTGTGTCATGGCCCTTATCTGGGCGCAATTTCTAAACATATTCCTTCTCAAAACCAACACTGATTGTGACAGAAAAATGTTTGGTATTTGTAACTATAATTATATATTACTGTAATTATCATTATTACTGCTATAATAATAATAGCAGTAACTATGTGCATAACCATATATTTTATGGTTGTCCCAAAATATAACTGTAAAATTATAGTCACTTGAATAATTTTTATGGTAATTTTAACTTTTTATGGTTATAATAACTATAATTATAGTCATTTTAAGACTTTAAATACAAAGCGCCTTTTCGGTCGAGTGTTAAGATGTTGAACTACTATCTAATATACATTCAATTAAATTGAATTAATATTTCAGAAATAAATTGAGAGCCGATGGATTTATCGGATTCACACAATCAATCTGAAACAAATAATCCCCCCAAATTCTCCCAAATCTTAAAAAACTGTAATAAACTTATTGCGAAAAATTAAATTGAAGTAATACTTCAGAAATAAATTGAAAAGGCGCTTTGTATTTAAAGTCTTAATATTCATATAGACGGTCTTGTTTCCAATCATATAGTCATTTTAGGTTGCCAACTATTTACATTTGTTGCTAAAACACATAGTTACTGTTATTAATAACTTATAGCAGTAATAATCATAATTATAGTGATATATAATATTATAGTTACAAGTACCAAACATTTTTCTCTCAGTGAATGTTTGATTTAATTTAAACTCTACTTTCATTTACTAAAACTTCGGAAGATTATTATTATTGCTTTTCATTTTATGCGTATATCGCAGTTTAAATTTCAATTAAAAATTTTTTAAAATAAATTCCACTATAAATTAACTAAAAAAAATGCTTTTTGTTATTTATATGTATCTTTGAAATTTCTTCATAAGAACATCCTTTTTTAATTGTAAATCGAAAATTATTAATTTACTTTAAATTGTTCAAAGAATGTCACTAAAAGGACATTTCAATATTGAAATATATCTTATATAATGCAGAGAGAGAGAGAGAGAGAGAGTGAGAGAGTGGGAGGGGGAGGAGAGGGAGAGAGAGAAAGAGAGACGGGGGAAGGAGGGTAACATTTACCTTGGTATTCTTACTAAAGAAACTTCAATTTTTGGTAAATTTTCGGATTTCTCGCAAAAAAAATAATTATTCATTTTTTACATTTTTTTCCTCCTAATTTCGAATGTGACAATACAAAATGATGCTCATTCATATTTTGGCTATCATATGGAAAAATCGTGCTATAAAAAAAGAAATTTCCTGCATTTACCTTTAAAATTGTTCGCGTCAAAAAAAAAAATTTGAAACAAAAAATGCTTATCATCATTTTTTCCATAAAAACGATCGTATACATAATGAAACATATCAAGAAGACGGTAATATCTTGCGCCAAGTGTACCTAGCACGAGACCGCCCCGTATCTTTACACGAACCGACGAGTTGCGAGCATCTGAAATTATCGGATCATTGAAAATACTCAGAAGTTGATCGATTCTGAGTAGTCTCAATGGATAAATCGAGTTTAAATTATATAATTAAAGTGTTTTTTTTTATTGTCTATGTACTCTACAAACGGAGATATCGCGATGCGTAATCCGAAATGTCAAATTTTGACATTAAGATACACTATATCATCATCATTGCCTGAGACAACTTGAGGGATGCGCAGTAGGACCAAATTTAAGATCCAAATTTGATAAACCGTTGTGTAACAACTTGAGAGATGTGTTGATTGCTTTGAATTGTCATTATGCGCGTTGTCTCACCTGTTTTCTTCCAGCATGATGACATTACTTATCTACTGTTTCGCTAACTCTATATCAACATAACGATAGAGAGCTGGATCGCTGTCATTCGTGGCATCACAATTCGTGAAAATACATCGTTACCGTAATGGTCGCAGCACAGACTTTCTTTTTATGCATATAACGCATAATGCATAGTGTATAAGAAAATCAATCAAATTCTCTTTTTCATAAAAAGGAGCGTGGGATTTATAATAGAATTCGTAATTATTGTAGGGTCTTAAGTCGCGTAGAAAATTAACCAATCACAGTCAAATATGAGAAAAAAAATCTTTCTATTGTTTTTGATTTCTATTGTAGACTCCGTAGAAGAAAAGAAAGAATTTTGATTGGTTGATTCACATATGACCTATGTATTATGCATTATAAAAATCTATGCTGTGGTCTTAATCAGTAGCGGATTTACGGGGGAGGAGGGAGGAGAGAATAAGGGCCATGGCCTCCCCTCTTAGAGTTTTCTTTTCCAAAAATATAGCAAAAAATTATATATATACTTTTATATATACTTTTAATATTTCTAAAATACTTAATTAAAATTTTGACATTTTAAAAATATTTTTTATTTTATGAATTGTTTAAGCATAAAAAATA
>NW_017304949.1:148118-177354 GCF_001594115.1 Trachymyrmex septentrionalis
TTCAAAAAATAAATAAATGAAGTCTGTATTACTTTTACTTTTCGCCCGTTCACGCTGGATGAACAGAGTTCATATTGATGCCACCATTGTGTAGGCATAAGTTACGTGGCACCAAAAGCATAGAGCGCGTTCAAGTCGACAAAGCAGCTACATAGGTCTGTTCACCAAGCAATTAAACATGATTTGTAAGATTTACAAATAAGAACCAATTATACTCATTCGCTCAGCAAGCATGCTTAATCGCTTTGTCGTCTTGAACTCGCCCATAGAGAATGGACTGCGCGATCTGTATCTAGTAGTATTTAAATATAGTCAAAAATAATGAGAGAGAGAGACCATGGAAGACGACCAATCTCTCTCTCATTCTCTCTCCCAACCGTTGAATGAAAAGAGATAGAGATAGCCGTCTTCCATGGTCTCTCTCGCTTTTATCGATCATTTTGACATGGATCGCGCAGTCCATTCTCTCTACGTTTTTGCGTAATACCAATCATGAGAAATTTTCGAATAGTAGGTATAAAGAATGTGACACCAATTAACCGAAAGTCGCTATTGTGTCCTATATCTATGACGCAATTTCTCATTTAATCTCTTCTTTCTTTAATGTTGTCTTCTTTCTAATTAACAGTAAAGACCCTTCATGGTGGAGCCAAGCGTTAGGCATTGGCGCCACTCTCTTTATACCCACTCTAGTTAGACTCTATTGGTATTACTTCGGCCGCGCGGGGCAAGCGTTGCCGCGTTTTATGAGCAGGAGCTATATGTATAGGTACTCAATAAACCTGTTCTTTTTAACTGAACTTTTGCATCAGTTCATTTTTTTTCCTTTTCTTTTCAGAAGGAAAAAAGAAGAAGAAAGATGAATTGATGCAAAAGTTTAGCCAAAAAGAACAGACCTAATGATCGTGTTCAGCAGATCATGACAGCTGTTGCGGAGCAGATCCATGAGCGCTCCGCGCTATTGATGTATTCTTTTAGATCATCCAATAGCAGCGAGCGCTATACATATATGTATCATATATTTTTTGAATATACATATTATATATTATATTGTATTATATTCTTTTTGTTTATATAATTTTAAATAAAACGTTTCCTGGATTATAGTACTTTTCAATGTAATATGTTGGGAATGAGTGAATTCCAATAAAATGATTGAAAGATGGTTTATTTAGTCAAAAACAGACTTGACGACACATCGTATATGAAAACGGTTAGAGAGAAGAAAAACTGCCGGTAGGGCATGAATACAAAAAACGCGCCTAGCGGCAAACAGAATATTAAACATAAAGATGTCGATAACTAATCGGCTGTGACTCGTATGTCGGTAATCCGCCGGGCGCCATAATTGATTGGACAAGCAACTATCCATCATAATATACCAATAGTAATTTAAATATTTTATATTTGACCGTAAAAAAGTTTCGCTTGCGGTGCGTCAATGACCCCCTCCCTTCTCCTTGATAAATTTTTGGATCCGCCCTTAGTCTTAATAAGATACCTATGTAAATTCTGAAATATTCAAAGTTTTTTTTCATACAAAAAATGTGAAACATTTTTTTACAAAGTTACAAAGTTCTATAGAAAATTTGATCATGTGAAAAATACTTTTATTTAAATATAATTTTATATAATTTCTATATCTCTCTCTTAGAATATTTCAGAATTCTGATTAAAGAAAGTTGCTTTTTTTGCAGCTATTCTTAAATTATTTTGCTTACTTTGTTCCAGAAAAATATTCGAGAATAAATAATTGTTTCAAAATTAATATGAACTGTTATATTAATAAATGATTTAGTAGTATTAGAATTTAAATGTAAAATTAATGTGTTAAAGATTGTTAAAGAAATGCATCATAAAGAAAGATTAAAACCGTAAATTAAAAACATAGTTAAAATTATTAAAGAATTATTATTATTAGATATATATACAAGTAAAAATTTGGATGTTAAAAAGTTCATACCAAAATATGTACTACAAAATGTGTGATATCATAACAAATTTACTTTTTTAAACAAAGGTAAGAAAAAAGGCCCCAAGTGTACATACTTCTTTTAGAAAAAAACCGTTACATAAATTATTATATACGCGTTTGTATGTGTGCTCTTTGAAGAAAAAAAATGACTTCCTTTTTCAAACTTATTCTAAACTTATTTTCTAAACTATGAAAGTATGTAACAATAATTTTTTCAAAAAATATGAAATCTTTAAATTGCGCCAATTATAAACAGAAAATACATTTTGTTGAGACACTGATGTTATATAACTACTTATTATATAACTACTTTAAAAAAAAATATATGAAAATAAGAGCATCTAATTAAAATAAAAAAAATTTAATATAAAAAAACTTGGCGCTGCTAGACCAAGTTTGCTAGCGGCACCAAGTTTTTTTATATTACAATTTTTTTATTTCAATTAGATGCTATTTCAATTAGTATCCCAGATATCATATAACTGTCAACTGGATTAATGAACTACCAAATACATTTTAGATATTACTTCAATGTTTTTGCAAATGTATATATAATGAGGCTCAAAAGAACCAGTAAAATCAGAAAAATGTAAAAAAACCCAGCAGAGCCTCATCAGCTATTCGGATGCACAAAAATTCTTTATTTTTCGTGTGAATATAATAAAATATACGTTTCAACCCTTCAATTCGCGTCCTTATCAATATAAAATATAAATCGAAATTACATAATTAACGGAAATTCCAAGTTGATAATTCACGACAATTAGTTCGTTCTTCTTTATTCAAATGCCAAATTAGCTGTAATGAATAGCCCAATGATTATCAAAATTATTACATTATACAATAATAATATAAAAACTTACATAAAGTAAAACCGAAGTTATATGCATTGCGTCATTACGTAGAATCACATCGCTTATCAAATTGTCAGATTTGCTGTGTAGTCATTCAAAAGAAACACGAAACAAAAATTAAAGATCTGTATTACAAATCAAACTAATCAAGACTCCTTATAAATCAAAGAATTAGAAAGAATATGAGCAGTAGGAGTCAAGCGCAGAAGATGTCGCGCAAATAATATATCTATGAAGTGTGTAACTTCTTTATTCACTAAAACGCGCTTACATGTTTCGGCTCACTTTTGAGCCCTCCTCAGAGACAACACAAATTAATATATTGTACATAAACTGTGAATAAAAATTATCCTATCCTATCATGATAAGCTCCCCTACCTCGAGAATTTAAATGCCAGAATTAAACTCAAAAAGAGTGAAAGAAAAATAAAAAAGAAAAATTAACGAAAAAAAGGAAATAATGGAAATATCAAAATAGAGAATATGAAAAACTCGTTTATCAAAAACCTTATAAAGATTATAATTAATTATCCAGAAAATAAGAACGCTCACTCTGATCACAAATCACAAACTATTTCGCAAACATTATTATGAAGTATTCAAAAATTCTCGACATTTTTTTGGCCAGTCAGTGTCAGACACAGTGAGTTACTTTTAGTTTTAACTAGTATTATTGAAGCTTATAAATGAAAAATTTTGCATTGGAACGTTAATCAATTCCATAAAAATGAAAGTTGGAAAGTAATAAAAAATCACACCAGAAAGACTCATTATTGCGTACGAACGACACTGACTTACTAGACGTGACAACAGCCCAAGCTAGAATTAGAATTAACTGCTGGAATTAACGTCCCAATGCGAAATTTTTGAGGACAATTAATTATAATCTTTATAAGGTTTTTGAAAAATAAGTTTTTCATATTCTCTATTTCGATATTTCCATTATTTCCTTTTTTTCGTTCATTTTTCTTTTTTCTTTTTCTTTCATTCTTTTTGGGTTTAATTCTGGTATTTAAATTCTCGAAGTAGGGGAGCTCATCATAGGATAGGATAATTTTTATTCACAGTTTATGTATGTTAATTTGTGTTGTTTCTGAAGAGGGCTCAAAAGTGAGCCGAAACATGTAAGCGCGTTTTAGTGAATAAGGAAATTACACACTTCATAAATATATTATTTGCGCGATGTCTTCTGTGCTTGACTTCTATTGCCCGTATCCTTTCCAGTTCTTTGTTAATTAGAGAATTATTATTTGTCTGAATTTTCTATTATATCCACTCACATGTCCCCTTTATATCACTTTTATATCACTTTTCGGAAAAAATCACAAATTTAAAAAAAAAAGACTCCTTAATATACGTGGCATAGTATAAAGGGATTAATAATCTTAGGGGGTTTATCAAGGGTCATAAAGACATTCCTCTCAAGCTATCTCATACAGACGTTGTATATAAGATTGATTGTCGAGATTGTGAAGTATCATATATGGGCCACACAGGTAGATATTTGAAGACACACATAAATGAACATAAAAATCACATAAATTGAAATACTACACAGCATTCTGCAGTATTTTCCCTTGATAAGGGGAGGTGGGGATAAATCTCGCTTCACGTGTAAAGTCGTGTGCCCCTTGGCAGAAGGAACGTGGATCATTTCAAGTGAAAGTCGCGCGCCCCTAAGCAGCGGGAGGAGGTGGGGTGAGAGTTTCGGATAAAAGACGTATGTTTCCAATCAGGGAAGGGAAAGGCGGGGTAGGAATCGCTTCACTCCCTGTCAAGGGACGCACGATTTTCCATGCGAAGCGACTCCCCCCCCCCCCCCATCTCTCCCTCTGCTTTAGGAGAGCGCGACTTTCATCCAAAGCTACTCCCATCTCACTTTCTCTCCTGCTTAGGGTCGTGCGATTTTCATCTCAAGCGATTGTCACTTCACCTCTATCCTGTTCGGAGGCGCGACTTTCACCCGAAACGACTCCTATCCTACCCTCCCCCCCCTGTTTGGGGGGGCGTACGGCTTTCACTTCCAACTGTCAAAAAAAAAATACTGTTGAAATATGTACTTTATGTTTAAAAATTGTGTACTATTCATAAAAATTGTTCCGTTCATCAAAACTTGTTCTGTTCATACAAATTTGTTCTGTTCATAATTTTTTTTTTAATAACGACGGAAAAGGTCAATGACCTTGACTTACTTGAGAGTCAAGGTTAGGGTCAGTTGGAGATCATTTAGGATTGACTGTGTAAAGGTAAACATTTATCCAGATAACATTGAGTCCGATAACTTTCGGACTTTTAACACAATCAATCTAAAACGTTGGGACAATTACTTATAACTGTGGCCTCTCAAAATAAAAATTATTTTTGAAAGCATTTTTAATAAGAAACGCGGGAGAAATAGTAAACAAATTCTATAATCAATATTTAATTTGATAATCATAATTTAATTTTATGATCAATTTGATAATAATCTTTTTAATAAACAATGATTATCGACTAAAACGTTCTGGAGGTTATTCAGGACATTGACTTTGGCAAGATATGCTATTCTCACCTTATCTGCCTCCCTGCTATGAGGCGCACAATTTTTCACCTGAAACGACTTCCACCCAGAGAGTTGTGCAAAACTGTAATTCAATTGACAATTACAAATTACAATTACAATGTGATTCTTAATTCAATTAATAATTATATTTCGTAATTATTAATTAATGAAAAAAATTAAATAAAGTGCGAAAAGTAATTGTGAACAGATTACAACTATTTAATTGTTAATTATTAATTTATTAACTGTAATTGTAATTGAAATAAGAGAAATTAATTTGCTTTATTGTATAAATATTCTTTCTAAAAGAAGCACCTTATCAATATTATTGTATTATGTTCTTGTGCACATAAAAGATAATAAAATGTACCTAATAATACATTTGAAAAATAATAAAAGTTTGAAAGTAATCGTATGCAATTACGAACGAAAGCGACTCTCATCCCATCTCCCTCTACGGGGCGCACGACTTTCCACGCAAAGCGATATTTTTGGTTTATAATTGTTAGTTATTTTGGTATCTGTTGGTTAGAGAATTTTTTTACTATCTTTCTCATTTTCCTCGCTAAAATGCTTCCGAAAATTTTTCATTTGAAGGGCCACAGTTATCGTAATCGTACTGAAACGCTACTAATCTTCCCCTAAGTTAAATTAGAAAAACTGTAAAAAACTTATTGCAAAAAATTATCTCAGCCAAGGTTCGAATTCCTTAGGACCTTTCGACTTTCCAGGACGAGCGTCTTAACTAACTCGACCACCGAGGCTTCATTTATTTGTGTAAAAACTTCTTTTGGAACGCGTACAATTTCAAAATTCGCTAAAAACTTTTCTTTTAGGATGTTTTCAATATAGTAGCCAAAATATGAATGAGCATCATTTTGTATCGTCACATTCGCAATCGGGAGACAAAAATGTGTAAGAAATTAACAATTATGTTTCTTTTAATGAACGTAACCCATCCGAAGTTTAACCTAATTTTCAATTGACCAAATAATTTCTTATTATAAGCACAGATGAATTTGGGACACCCTGTCCTAAGTAACATACGATTATCACAATAAGAGTGAGGTGACACTATCGTCATTGACACTTCAAAATTTTCGTTGAATTTCAGTCAAGATAATGTTATCTCGATGATCTTATCGTGACAATCGTGTGTCACTTAGGATCATAAATTATTTCTAAGTTTTCATACTATGAAAGAACTTACAAAAAAGAACTTTTTTCCTTCTTTCTTGATTATTCACTCTTAAAAAAAGAAAATCATCATGCGTAATCATATCACAGATTCAAGTGAATTGTGATATGATTACACATGATGATACATATGCATATATAAAAATGTCTAATTTTTTAAATGGCATATTCAACTAATAATTAACAAGAAGTAATTAACAATATTAAAGTACAATTTATAAGATTAACATAAACGTAAATAAATCTAAATAAATGGAAAATAACATTAACAAATAAATTTATATGAAAGGATTTTTATAATGTACCGTGGCGTATTTGCGCATTGAAACACTAGTGACTGATTCTTCTGTATAAAATGAAATTTTATCATATAAAAATAAGATTACAAAAATTGAGACAAAAACTACTGAAAGTATAATAAAACCACATTCTGCTGTACACAAACTGCAGCTGCAATATAAATCAAAATATGTTTTATAAATAAGCTCGAAATCTTAAAATGTCCTTTAAAGTGTGGTAAATTTTGCGCCATCATAATTATTATTCAGTATTATCGTTTATGATGCCAAATTTCCGTCAGTATCTTTATAATCTGTTCATGCAAGATAACCTTACGCGCGAGATGGATCAATGCGTTTTATGTATTGAATCCAATTTTCTCGGTTCCGTAAGTTCTTTGGTCTGTCTACATAAGATCATGTTAGATGTCTATCATGAACTTGGTAGGCTCAAAAATTTGATAAATGTGATAACAAAATCAATTGCTTTTGAGATTTATTGGAACTATTGAACGTTTCCATACCACTGTGCTCGAGAATCGATACTGTGGGCATATAAGTGATACTTTGCATATTACATTTTATCTCTAAAAATGATGCAATTGCTTGAATGATGAACGAATTACCGTCAACATACTCTGAGCTGACTCGAAAGTTGTTTGTCTCATGCCCACAAGAGCCATTCAAATGTGACGTGCACAGCGGCATATATATGATTTACATGCAGTACTAATATCATTAATTAACCTGTGCGTGGGGAAACCACCGCTCGGAAATCCACTCTGTCCGGTACGTCTGATAGCATAAACAATGAAAAATACTGACTTAAGAGATGATAATTAACTTTGGTTGCTAGTTTTCATCTCTATATATACAATATAATTACGATGAAAAGATTAAGGTTTCCCCACATTAAATCATTTTTTTTTGTACAATAATTTTTGTTTCTATAGTTATAAGATGGTTGTAAATCGTTTGACTTATTATACTTTATTTCTTTCTTTGGTTACGCACAATAAAACCTTTTCCAAATTTAAACATTTTTTGGCTGCAATGTTGGTAACAATTTTTATTATGACTCAAATAGCAATAATTAATTAAGAGATGTCGAAAAATATATAATCTACCTATTTTTTAAATCATTTATTTCTAATATAGCTTCTATAGCGATTTATTACGTGCGTTTGACTTTCTATGCGAAGTGAGATTTACCTCATCTCCATCTTGTCTAGTGGCGCATGAATTTCCGCACGAAGCGAAGTCTATCTCACCTTTTTCTTTGCCTAGGAGCTTTCGACTTTTCATGTGAAACGAAATCCACCTCATCTTCTCCCCTAAAGTGTATTCAGATTCCCACTCGGGCGCTCTACGGTTCATGTTATCTTTGTTTAATTCGATAAACAATAAGGATAAAGTGATACCTCAGTGGCACTTGAATGAGAATTAGAATATTTAGAAGCATCCGATTTCTACGCGAAGCGAAGTCCAATCCACTCCCGCCCCCCCTTCCTCCCTGCTTATAAACGTCCAACTTTGTAAGTAGGGGGATGTAATATAGACTTCGCTTCGCGAATAAAGTCATATATCTATAGACAGAAGGGGAGATGGGATATACTTTGCTTCGCGTGAAATCGTGCGCCCCTTGGCAGGGGCGAGGTGGGATAGATCTTACTATATTGGAAATAAATGATAAAAATAATAGGTAGGCTATATTTTTTAATCTCCCTCGATTATTTATTATTATCTGAGTCATAATAAAGATTGTTATTAACATTGCAGATCAATTATGCCGAAACTCGAAAAGGGCCTTATTGTGCATAATTACGCTTTCTTTTACGTGATGTATGATTACCGAAGTATCGATAATAATTTACGTTATAAAAGGATATAATAATTTATTCATCCTAAAGGATATAAGACAAATTGATTTTGAAATCAAAATTTTCCTCTTAATAAAATGAAAAATGTACCTTCTAAGTTCTTCCTGACTATGGGCCAATGCTTGAACGACTCGTTCCAATCTCAGGGACCTGGCTGTTAAAGGAGACGCCGCGTCGCTTCCACCGCTTCCTACACCACCACTATCTCTTTCGCTAACCGAATGCAGTTCCTCTCCTGATAACTGCAACTGTTACAGATGGGAACTATTCTTTCTGTATGTAATTCATACTTTCTAAATTTCTTAGAATGAAAATTGGGCGTCTTTGAATAAAAGTGAAAATATTTTCACCTTGTAAAAAGAGTGAAAATTTTTACTCTTTTGGAATAAAATTTTACTCATTGGAGTAAGATTTCATTCCTTCCAAAGTGAATCTCATTTTAAAGGAGTAAAAATTTTCAACTCTTTTTTCTAGAATAGAACTATTTTCACTTTTATTCAAAGGTTCATTTTTTAATCTTTTAGAGTAAGATTTCATTCTAAGGGATTTAAAGAGTAGTATTTCAAAATGTTTTAACGACAGATCTTTGATCAATTTGGAGTCGATTTTTTTTAGAGAAAAATCGCGAAAAGACATCATTTATTACAATTTTTCAATTTTATGCACTACATATTTTTGCAAGTAAGTTTCAAATTGAAATTCCATAAAATTAAGCGCCAACTAAAATTAAGAATAGTGTTTCATCACTTATTCAACTTCTAAAGGTTACTTTACAAAATTGTTCTTTCTAGTTGTTTATAAATCAGATGTGAATAAGTGGTAGATACATTTTCATTAAGAAAAACATAGATTTTAATATTGGCCGAGTAGTATTAAGAAGATATTCTTTCATATGTCATACGTATAAAATACATAAAATAATGAATATTTTATAATATCATTATAACGTTGTACATGCGATTTACTATCTATTAAGTTATTATCTATGTACTAAAAAAATGAAAATTTTTCATTTTTTCCTAACACTTGTATCTTTTTATGCAACATTGAATTTTTAAGAACAAGTTTGAAAATTTTTTCTATATAAAGAAAAATTCTTCTATATAAAGAAAAATTAAAACCAAGTGATATTTCTATTAATACAAACTGTTTCAAAATATAATTTTATTGTAAAGTATATTAAACAAATTTTTTGCACTAAAAGAAAATAGCTTTGTATGGTTAAATTATATAGAAAATTTGCAAATTCAAAAAATTTTAAGAAAAAAATACATGAACACAATTTTCCTTTTAAGGGTAATGTCAAATTTCATGCAAAAGTAAGATCTTTATATAAGGTGTAGTAAAAAGAAATCTTTTATTTTTGCATTAAATTGAAGACTTTATTTAGTATAGTTAGAATGATCCGATTTAGGTCAAATATGCACCGTTTTGTTCGATAACTTGTTGCCATTTTGAAGGTAATTTCATTATGCCTCTCTCATAGAAACCCTCGTCCCTATTGGCAAAAAAACTGGGACAGTCGATTTTCACAAGCTTCTCTTGAGGCGAATTTTTCACCAGCAAAATCATTCGCCATAGACAGGAACAGGTGGTAATCACTTGGTGCCAGGTCCGGACTATAAGGTGGATGCATAAGAACCTCCCAACCAAGCTCCCGGAGCTTCTGGCGAGTCACTATCGATGTGTGTGGCCTGGCGTTGTCTTGATGGAACACAATTCCTCTCCTATTGGCCAAAGCTGGCCGCTTCTGGGCGATTGCTTCTTTCAGACGGTCCAATTGTTGACAGTACAGGTCCGAATTAAGAGTTTGGCCGTAGGGGAGCAGCTCATAGTAGATGATTCCCTGCCAATCCCACCAAACACACAGCAAAACCTTCCTGATCGTCAATCCTGGCTTGGCCACCGTTTGCGCCGGCTCATCGCGATTCGACCACGACCGTTTTCGCTTGACGTTGTCGTAAGTGACCCACTTTTCATCACCAGTAACCATTCGCTTCAGAAATGGGTCGATTTTGTTGCGATTCAGCAGCGATTCGCAGATGGAAATTCGGTCCATGAGGTTTTTTTGCGTTAACTCGTGTGGCACCCATACATCGAGCTTCTTTTTGTATCCAGCCTTATTTAAATGGTTCCAAACGGTTTTTTGTGCAATGTTTAGCTCCTGGGCAATCGAAACAGTGCTTACATGACGGTCGGACTCGACGATTTCCATTATTTTATCGACATTTTCGACAATTGGCCTTCCAGAGCGTGGTGCATCTTTGACATCAAAATTACCGGAACGGAATCGACGAAACCAAAATTGCGCGATATTGACTGTTACAGTATCAGGACCATAAACACTATTCACATTTTCAGCCGCCTGGCTTGCGTTTTCGCCTTTATCGAAGAAAAACTGTAAAATATGGCGTATTTTCTCTTTGTTGGTGTCCATCTTTGACACGCGCTCAAACAATACTGACTCAAGCAATCACAAAACTGTCTGAGAAGTTTTTTTAGTACGAAATCTTATCTTTCTAACGCCATTTGGCGTAACCCGATCGCACTTATACAACGCGAGATACAGATTACTAAAGCCATCTATTGGAAAAATAATAGATTTCTTTTTACTACACCTAATATTATTAACATTTTGTAAATGTTTGTAATGTATTTCAGATGCAGTCTGTAGAGCAATAAGTATTCTGAGAAAATCTAGATCATAAAACAGATTGCTTTCTTAGAAACAAGGGAATAATGATATTATAAAATACGAGCTACTCAAAGTTTAAATACCTTCAATGACAAAAAACTTATATCCCAGCAAACGTTAAATATTCTTGAAATATTCATAAAATGTTCTTAAAATTTCAAAAAAACATTCCAAGAATATCCTAAATATTTCAAATTTATGATATGTGAAAGAACCATTCAAATGTCGGTTAAAAATTTCATTTGTATATGTCGTTACGTATTCCGAAAATGTTCCATATATATATTCCGCAACATTTTAAGTTTTCCAAAAATTTCAGGTTGTCCGTGAATCAGTTTTTAAACAAAATTTTACTTTGAAAAACACATTTAATGTGTTTCCACTTTAGAGTCCAATTTTGGGACTCACTTCACAGACAAAGTGCTGCTCCTTATATTCTTTCCCAGGTGATTCTTGTGTACGAGTAAATGCTGAAGTCATTAGATTATAAACTATCGCAATGACTTTTCCAGTTTGATTGTGTCAATATGGCGGAACTGCACTATGTGCACAATTCATACAATGTTTTGCACTCAATATTATGTACGTACTGTGCATTTTGTGGACAGTTCGCTCGCTCGCTCACTCGCTTGAAACAAAGCTGATCTTTAGAAAGGTGGTCAAAAGTATCATTAGAGAGTATCATTGTACAAAACTCGTACATATTTCCGCGCTTCTACAAACTGTGCATAAACTTTTATGCACTAACATTTCAATAACAAATAAACCTGTATTAGACTGAAAAGTATAAAAATTAAGCATTCGTACAATATTTCTTTTGGTTCATTATTTACAATTAAAAAATTTATTTACATATTTTACGGCTTTATTTTCCCAACAAAATACGTTTATATAAATACGTAAGTTTAAATATGCCGCATCTTGCGTTGAGATGGAGGCAAGCTTACGATACTTTATAATTTAGTGACTTTAGTAAATGCTTTTCGCCGCGGCCCTCTGTTGGCAGAAATGTATACTGCTTGCTCGCTTGCGATTTTCGTGAAATATACAATGAGTATTCACACAATATTCTGAACATTTCATCGAGATTTGTACATTCTGTGACGATTCTTTTATGGTGCGGCCACAATAGAAAAAATAAGGAATTAGGAATAAGGAATAAGGAATCTAATGTATCAGAAATCGTGTATTCCAGTGTATCCAATATCTGATAGGTTGAAAGCCTTATTCCTTATTCCTTCTATTGTGGCTGCATCTTTACTTTTCAGAACATTCGGCACATTGGTAATATGAATCGAACTTTCTGTAAATATTTAACGTTAGCTGGGATTCTTCGTAAGTTTTGTATTATAGATTAATTTACATATATCAAAAATAGTAAATAATAATGTCTTTTTACTGTTTTCTTTGAAAAAAAATTATAAAGGTTCTAGTCAAATAAGGAGGATCGAAATCCCTCTTACAGCGGATTTGCTTGGTGTTTAACGTATTTTTTTGTCACTAAAGAAAACATGGTTTCTTAAATTTTAAATGTCCGATTTCCATTCAGTCGTCCATAATCTTCGAAATGGTGTTTCTTAATAAATAATTTTTGATAATTATTACAATACGGACTGCACCTCCAATTTTGATGAAATTAGGCTTATTCGACGCGACTAATATTTTCTTACAGATTCTGTCGTTTTGAGCAAAAACGCGTCGAATGAGCGTCCTAATTTCATAAAAATCGGAGGTGCAGTCCGTATTCTAAATAATTACCTTTTTTTCTTTGCGAATGTTTAATGGATTAATTTGAAATTTTAGGCGATGACAGATATTATTCAGACACATAATCCTGAATTTTTGTTTAACATTTTGGCGAGAATTTCTAATTTTACGAGCTAAAACGAAACTTCAAATTTTAATATTTTGATTCTCATAAGACTTGCTACCCCTACATTTTAATTAAAGTTGTATTTTTACGGAAACTACGTCTTTGATTTATTTCAGAATTTTTTATCTATGAAAATACTCTTAAATACCTAAAAAAATATTTCTCATGATTACTTTTACTTGCAATAACTATTTCGTGGCTGCGCCCGATAAATTTTCCTTATTCAGGTATTCTCGGGAGGGTTTCAATCATTTAATATAAAAAAAACAGTACTAACTTCCAAAAACTTCTCAGCTTATTTTAGCTGTATTTTAGGTTAGATTGCATTATATTTTCGACCAGAGGCAGTCAAACATAATTTCTTAGTCCTCATAAATGATCCTACTTTCCATGAGAACTGAGACTCTCATCATTAATTAATTGTAACCTATTAGGTCAATTAGAAAGTTCCGTCCTTTTTTTTGTGCAAAAAGTATTGTTTTATTTAAAAAACAAAGTAAAAAATACCTCAATCAAAATATTGTCCATCGTTAGCGATGACTTTTTCTCATTTTTCGGGCAGTAAGCCCGCGGAATTCCGCGGCGAAAGAATAACTCATCTTTGGATCCACTCAGAATCACAGGCTATCCACTCAG
The DNA here is from genome assembly GCF_001594115.1 of Trachymyrmex septentrionalis. Taxonomy (NCBI): domain Eukaryota; kingdom Metazoa; phylum Arthropoda; class Insecta; order Hymenoptera; family Formicidae; genus Trachymyrmex; species Trachymyrmex septentrionalis. The sequence continues at coordinate 162,049 of NW_017304949.1, forward strand.
AAACACATTTTTCGACGTCTTCATAAGAATTGAAGTGTTCCTCTGTAAGTGCATGTGCCATCGATCGAAACTAATAATAGTCGGAAGGGGCACAGTCTGGTGAATAAGCCGCATGGGGTTGCACTTTCCAGCGAAGTTTTTCTGACGTTTCCTTGACAAGTTTTGTGACGTGAGGCCGAGCGTTGTCATGAAGCAAAATCACTTTATGCTGTCTCGTTTCATATTCTGGTCGTTTTCCGTGCAATGCTCGGCTCAAATGGATAATTTGTTCTCGGTAGAGATCCCCTGTGACCAAATTTCAACAGCTCGTGGTACACTACACTCTTCTGATCCCACCAAATACAGAACATTGCCTTCTTTCCGTGGATATTCCGCTTTGACGTCGATGTCGATGGTTGGCCTGGATCGCAGATGGTTTTTCGCCTTTCAATGTCTCTTGGCTTCAGTTCATATGGGACCCATTTTCCTTCCTTGTAAGACCTTTCCCAAGGTTTTCAAACGATCAGAAATAACAGATTGAGCACAATTTAACGCTTCTGCAAGTTGTTTTTGCGTTTGATATGGGTCTTCATCCACCAATGCCTGTAATTCTTCATCTTCAAATGCTCTTGGCCGTTCAGAACGCTCTTTATCCTCCAAATCAAAATCACCACTTTTAAAGCGTCGAAACCATTCTCTGCATGTTTTATCGTAAAGAGCACTATCATCATAAACTTCTACAGCATTCGATGAGCTTTAGCTACATCGTTTTCTTCCATTTGAAGCAAAAGATTAACACTTCGCGCTTATTCGGCTTAAATGTCGACATTTTCGATGCAATAAAAAGCAATGTTATTGCAAACGTATACTTTTATATACTAAATTTTATTGATAGATGGTAAAACTAAAAAATTAAACTTGATTTAGATATTAGAGTTATCAACAGTTCTAGCTACAGTTACTCGCCGCTAACGGACGGAACTTTCTAATTGACCTAATAATATAATATATTTCTCATTTTCAGGTTTTTAAAACGCGATTTTTTTAAATTCATGACCGGATTGATTTGCCAGTTTTTATGCAATTGGATAATTTTTGTTACTTAAGTAGAAAATACCACAAAGAACCTTCCTAATTTCAAAAACAGCATTTAGCAAGTTTCTGTACCATATAAGACAGTCTTTTCAATGCATAATATCGGCTTGGGAAATAGCAAGCCGATATTATGCACTGCAAAACTATTCAATTATTCCAGTGTAACAATAAGAAATATCATGATACAATATTAGATTTCTTTTTTGCTTGCGTCATTTGGGGAAGGGATATTCCTCGAAATTCATGTTTCTTATAGATTTAAATTGGGCATAAATAAGTCGATCGGTCAGAACATTTGTTTTCATATATAGATTGAATTATAAAGAATGTTTTATATATATAGATTGAATTATAAAGAATTATAAGAAATGTTTTTTTTTTTTAATGAAAACAAATTATATTATCGGTCGGAGTCGAATAATTTTTTAATTGAAAAAACCATTTGGAAATGAAACAGATTGCAAATAAAATTTGTGTTAAGAGCTGAATTTGATTTGAATTGTAAATGCTTGCTATTTCCCAAACCGATATTATGCACTGAAAGGATAGCTATCTTATATGTCATAGAAATTTGTTAAATGCTGTTTTTGAAGTTATGAAAGTTCTTTATGATATAAAAATTTTCTACTTGAGTAATAATGAAAATTACTCAGTTGCATAGGACTGGCAAATCAATCCAATCTCGAATTTAAAAAATCGCGTTTTAAGGATTTGAAAATAACAAACATGTGATATTAGAATTAGTTAATGATGTTTGATGAGGATCTCAGTTTTCTTGTGAAAAGTAGGATTACTTATGAGGGCTAAGAAATCATGTTGCCTCTGGTCGAAAATATAATGCAACCTAACTTCAAAAATAGTTAAAATAAACTAAAATAAGCTAAAATTGAGTCGAAAGAAATTGGAAAGAATAAGGGCACTATACATATGTTAGATTGTGTTGTCTATGAGGAAAGCTCAAAAGTGAGCCGAAATATGTAAGCGCATTTAATAATATAGAATAAAGAAATTTCACGCTTTATAGGTGTATTATTTGCGCGACGTCTTTTGCTCCTGACTCCTAGTGCCCTTATCCTTTCCAATTTCTTTTGATTTATAAAAAGTCTTTGTTAGTTTGATTTGTTATACGGATTAAAATTGAGTGTTTTTGGATGTTAGTACCGTTTTTTTATATTAAATAATTGATCCTCCAGAAAATACCTGAATAGGGAAAATTTATCGGGCGCAGTCACGAAATAATCATTGCAAGTAAAAGTAACCATGAGAACTGACAAAAAAAAGAGAAAAAAACGGTTTTTTAGGTATTTCAGGATGTTCTGACAGATAAAAAAATTCTGAAATAAATCAAAGAGGTAGTTTCCTTAAAAATACAACTTTAGTTAAAATATAGATATAGCAAATCTTAGAGAACCAAAATATTAAAATTTAATTTGAGAACCAAAATATTAAAATTTAAAATTTTGTTTTGGCTCGTAAAATTAAAACTTCCCGCCAAATTGTTTGTGGGAACAAAAATTTAAGATTATGTGTCTGAATATCTGCCATCACCTAAAATTTCAAGTCAATTCATAAAACTCGCAAAGAAAAAAATTATTTATTAAAAAACATTATTTTGAAAAATATGGACGACAGGGAGAGTATCGAGCATCAAAATTTGGGAAACTAAGTTTTCTTTAGTGACAAGAAAGTGCACCAAACTTCATCCAAATCCACTGTGGAGGGAATTTCGACCCTCCTTATTCGGCTAGAGCCTTTCACTTTTTATTTGACCATACCAACCTCCTATCTTCTCTTATCTAATAATAATAATTAAATCGAATTACTAGCTAACCTGACTAGCAGGAAGAGATTCTGATAGTTGACCGGGACTAGCTAAGGAAGCAGCATATTGGTGTAAATGCGCCGGGGACATTGACGCAGGTGCCTGCATGAAGAAGAAAATATAGGAATATATTGTAACATGATCACTTTGCTCATACTTACGCAATCAAATTAACATAAATAACAATTATTGCATTTACGTGATTACTAACGGTGTGGTACTTATGTAAATAATCCCTATTTGGACTATGGTGCGATTTTGGTGTGGATCGGCCACTCAGCGGCGGCGATGCTCGCTCGAGACTTCGTCCCCTCGTTAATAAATTCATATGTTCGAGGCTGCCAACGCGAGATTCCAGTTCCTCCGCACGTGCTTCCGTACTCTGCTTTTCTTCCTAAGAAAATTCTCCACTTTCAATTGCATATAACTTAAAAATTATCAATCCTTTAAGATAAAAAAATGAATTAAATTAGACAAAAAGTATAAAAATGATATATTGAGTCTGCGATATATCTTATTGCATTCATTTTTACATTAATATATATTCCGACTTCATATAAAATAAATTTATGCATATGAGTCGTTGTATAATATTAATTACTTGAATTAATCTAATTTCCTTATTAATAGCATCCAATTGTTCTTGTAACATCAATGCTAATGTTTGGGCGTCTGTATGTCCGGTGGGGCTGATTACGTCCGCCGCACAACTGAAGATACTTTCGTTATCTCCATCACCTTCCGCGTCACTCGAAACATCAAATGCTTGTTGGACATTGGCAAGCACATGCGCTTGTTGCAACTTTTCCCATTCTTGCTCCGCTAAAGTCCGTGCAACATAATTCTAGAGTATCCAAATTCACGTTATAAATGTTTATCTTTAGACATACACTTAATTAATGTCTTTTATATTTTGTACAACAGTACAATACCTTCGATGAATCGTCTTCGATAGATCGTTTACCTCCTCTTCTAGGCAATGAGTGTGTGTCAAAACTGCTGTGACTTGCACTTCTCGAAAAGGAGCCTGGATCTATGGTATTTGGCGACAAACTTCTCGTTAATGCGTCCGTTTGCTGAATATTAAATGCAATTTCTTGTTGGAGCATCTGTCTTTTAACATTGTCGATTTCCAGACGTGCTTTGCTCAATTCTTTAACAATATCAGCCTTTTCATTTTGCAGATCTTCCGCCACTTTTCTGGTTTTTTCGAGTTCTTGAGTAAGCGCATTCTTTTCTTCTAAAGCGTGCATTCTTTCTTTTAAATGCACTTGTAATCTTTCATTGGATTCTAAGCAAAAATTTAAACTATTAACTTAACTAAAATTTTAATCACATTTATTAATACCGATAAAATTAAATATGCATATAGGCAAATATAATGTCAGACATTAAATATTTGTTACTTTTGAAAATATAAGAATATTTTATTAAAAGTTATTTCTATAGAAAGTCATATGATTTTTAAGAAAATCAACAGTGATAAGAAGAAGAGAAATTACATATCTTATTTCTAATATTATTTCAAACTAAAAGATGATAAAAAATATTTAAATATTAAATGTTATTTACATACAAGTTATCCTTAGACAGAAAAGCATATTTTCTCGTTCCTAATATAATTCAAATAATTGTTTACATTCCCACAAGCAATTAGGGCGCTCTGATGCAGAAATAATATTACGTGAAAATTACCAGATAAAAGTTTATCAACAGTTGTACTAAGACGCGTATTATGTTCCTCGTTCATCTTTAATCGTTGATTAACACGCATCACTTCTGCATTCTTTTCTTCTAATTGTGTTTCCAGTCTTTGAACTTTATCCTCTGCGCTACCATGCCTTTCCTGAGCCTGCTTAAATTTTATATAATTAAAATTATTTATCATGAATTGTAATTTATTTATTATCGATTTCCGTATTATTGAACTGTTATTTACGGAATTATCTACCATTATTTCAACAAATTTCATGGCAATGATAAATATTAATTTTCAAAATAAATGTCAATTCTTATGATTGATTGAAATAGATCAATAGAGGATAAACATATTAAAATGTAATTTAAGGCAAGTAATAAATATAACTTATACAGGGTGTCCTACATAACTGTGATTACAATTTTTCCGGCATTTCCGATGATCTGACAAAAATTATTTTGAATAAAAGTTAGTCAGTTTTCAATCGGCTACAAATTGCAATATTAAAAATTTGCAAAATATTTTAGGAAAAAGTCAAGGTCACCCTAATTTTTTTAAATGGCATAGTATTTTTTATTTTATAATATTATAACTGTCAAGACGAATTCAATGACCTGCTATACTATGATCTTGAAATGACCTTAAAATCAGAGTTAAAATCACATGTGAGATGAACGAAAACGTTTTCGTGAAAAATTATTTTGTATTAAACTTTATATGTTTTTCATTACATTGTTCAGTAGAAAAAAATGTACCTGTAGACAAATTGAGAAACGTAGCCATTTCTATATTCGTAGTATTCCCGAATGTAGTTTACAATTTATTACATACGTGTAGTACGTAGAGAAAATATCAACATAACTTGTAGTACTTGTACTAGCTCGAACGCTTTATGGCCTTGACATTAGTTACAACATTATGAAATAAAAAGTACGTAGTATCATTTAAAAAAATTAGGGTGACCTTAAATTTTCCAAAAAAAAAATTATTTTGCAAATTTTTAATATTTCAATTTGTAGTTGATTGAAAATTGACTAATTTTTATTCAAAATAAATTTTATTATTGTAGATCATCAGAAGTGCCGGAAAAATCGTGATCACGTGGGATACCCTATATATACGTTTTCATATGCATTATATACAGCGAGTAAAAATCCCGTAAAGATACAATATCTCGAAAATAAAGCATTTTCCGGAAAAATGATTTAGACCAAAGTATTAGGGTCTTAAAAAGGTCTATTTATTAATTTTATCTATTTAAGCTTAAGTCGCCCAGGTTAGGTCAAGGTCACATAGATTTTTTTTAAACGAGGCACCCTATTTTTGATTATAGAATTTAATTAAAAATTAAATTGATGTCAGGGGTTTTATGAAACGCCTACAATAAAATTCATTTTTTATTGAGTACTTTTCGAGTTATAAGCTGAAATTTACAATACTGTCAGCATTACCCAAGGTGTCCAACCGACGGCTGAAACCTCTTGAATGTTATTGAGGATCATAACCTGGATAACATTTGTCAAATTGAAGAAATTAGAGATTGTTCCTTTATGAACTAAAATTTTATTTTTACGTAAAAATGAAAATAAGATGAACAATCTCTAATGTTTTAGATCTTGATAAAAATGTTATTCAGGTAATATCCTGAACAACATTCAAGAGGTTTTAACCGTCGGTTAGAAACTTTGAGTAATATTAATGCCTGCGTACTGTAAATTTCAAGCCTCATAATTCGAAAAACACTTGATAAAAATAAATTTTATTGTAGTGTTTTAAATAAATTTTGATGTCAGCTACTAGAATATGAAATAAAAAATGTTCCATTAAAAAATGACGTGATCTTGACGACGCCGTCCAAGGTCAAATAGATATGATCAAATAAATCTTTTTAAATCCTACGATTTTCGTTTAAATCATTTTTCTCAAAAATGCTTCGTTTTAGAAATATTTTATTGATTCAGGACGGTCTATTCATCCTGTACATATATGCATTAGATCTCAAACATTTTAATGAAATTTTCGAAGTTCCATGGCGCGAATTAAAAATTGTATTTATGTATACTGCATGTATCTCAATTATTGACAAACCGCTCTTGTGTAGCTAGCGGACTAAACTGAGCTGAAAAGTCATAATAAACAATTTTTGTTACTAGCTATTTTTCTGTTAAAGTTCATAATACTTGAATAAAAAATTATTGAAAAAAAATATTCGGTAATTTTTAGTAATTAGCATCTTGTTAACTATTACGAAAATTGCAAAATGGTAGAGGATTTTTCGACTCAGTTTAGCCCACTCTATCTATACAAGAGTACTTTGTCAATAATTGCGGTATAATTTGTATATAAGGGTGATCCAGACTAACCGGATGAATCGCATGTACAGCATATTATTCATGAAAAACTAAGTCGAAAATGGTAGTAGCAAATGTTGAAGTATCGAGTTTTTGAATGGTGGCCTTTGAAACTGTCCAACCACGACAGTTCGCGCCATCAGGCGCAACCAAGCGGCCAATGCAACCAAGCGGCCGACCACGCGGGCGCTTTGATGGATGCTAACGCTAAACGATGCCGAATGAGTATTAAAGAGATTCCATAAAATCTCTAAACTGCTGTATTTTTAAATTGGGGCCAATTTAATTGACGAGAAGTAATTTCAATTGCAAAAAGTGTATATTTTTGGAATACACATTTTAAATAATAAACAAATATTAATAAATTAAATCAATATTAATTAAATTATCCAAACAAATAATACTATTTGGATAGTGATTTAGTTTTGAGGATTCGTTTTCTTAAAAATTGATTGATTTAAACAAGATAATAAACAAATACTTTAATCAAAATATTTTCCTTCTTTATTTTCTTCTCTCTCGCTCTCCTCCCTCTCTTTTTCTCTTTCCCATCCCCCTCCTTCTTCTTAATAGAATAAATTAAAAAAATAAATAAAATAAAGCAAGTAAGTAGAATTATAAAAAAACCGTTAAAAAACCGTAATTTATTCGGTTTCGGTTTTCTTTACTGGTAAAAATTTGTTCTTAAGAAGAAGGAGGAGAAGGAAGGAGAAAGAAGGGTGGAAGAGAGGGAGGGGGAGAGATTGAGAGAGAGAGAGGGAGAGAGAGAGAGGGGGGAGAAAGAGAGAGAGAGCATGTTCACTTGTTCAATCTAGAGAGCCTAGTCGAAAAGAGGCGACAATTGATCACGTAACTCTGAATACAAAATTACGTAAACATTATTTTAGGCATTTCTCTTAGTCCTTTTTTACAACTTATTTATTATGGATAGATCTCATTTATTACATAAAGTCTACATATGTAGTCTTGAATTTCATGACTTAGAATAAATTCTTGCAACATGTTGGTGAGGAAGATTTAAATAAAAGAAATGCTAATATTTTAAAAAAAGTTTACATTAAATATGTTTCGCGATCCCGCCAGATTTCTTATATTGTATGAGATGTTGGAGGTATTTACATTTTAAGAAAGTTGACGATGGTAATACTGGATTGAACATTGATGATTTGAACGAAGGAATGGGCAGAACAAAAATTAAGAACAAGGATAAAGATAAAAAATTAAGAACTGAAAAAAGAACCGAAAAACAACCGAAAAAATCATAAAATCTTATTAGTTTGGTTATAGTTTCGATATTATAAACTATACAAAATTTGGGTACGGTTTTGGTTTCTATTCACAAAAAAAAATGAATTCCGAAACGGTTTTCGATTCCGATTCCGATTCGGTCCGGGTGGCAACATGCTCTAGAGAATATACACTTTCATAATTTCAAACATGTGCCAAAATCAACTTCAAATAAGAATCTTTTTATCGTCGTGGAATTCTTTTATCAAAAAGATGGAAAAAAGTTACACAAAACGAAGAAAAATATTTTGATTAAAGTATTTGTTTGTTATCTTGTTTAAATCAATCAATTTTTAAAAAAACGAACCCTCAAAACTAAATCACTATCTAAATAGTATTATTTGTTTGGATAATTTAATTAATATTGATTTAATTTATTAATATTTGTTTATTATTTAAAATGTGTATTTCAAAAATATACATTTTTTGCAATTGAAATTACTTCTCGTCAATTAAATTAGCCCCAATTTAAAAATACAGCAGTACACGTTAATAGAGATTTTACAGAATCTTTTGAATACTTATTCAGCATCGTGATATTTAGAGATATCCGTTATTCATGTGGTCGGCCGCTTGGTTGTGACGCGTTTGACGGCGCGAACTTCATATGCCATGGTTGGACGGTTTTAAAGGCTTATCATTCAAAAACTATTGATATCTCAACATTTTGCTATTAACATTTTCGACTCAGTTTTTCATTATAAATACTGACTCGTCCAATTAATTTGGACCACTTATATGTATATATACAGGGTGTCCCATTTTTATGTCCCATCATAAATAACTTTTATTTTTGATCTTAGAAAAAAATGTTTCAGACAAAAGTTGTATGGCTTTGAGAGGGACATATGATGGTGTTATTAGTTTGACCTTGAATAGTTGCTTGAAAGTCACATGAAAGTTATTTTCAATTTCTTAAATGGGACTAAAAAATATGTGTGACATCTTAACGATATCTTTAAGATATTTCTAGATATCTGAAAGATATCTTAAACTATTGCATAAGACATTTTTTAGGTCCCTAAAAGATATCTTTTCGTAAAAAATGCAAGATATTGCAAGACGTGAAATATCTTTTAGAAATCGAAAAGACATCTTTTCGTCTATCTGGGAGGAGTAATCTCTATTGGCCTTGATCTTGACATATTGTCAACATCATGATTGTGAACATTTAGGAGATTTTAAATAGCGGACACTTTGAATAATCCTAATATCGGCGGTACTGTAACTTTAAAGCATCATAATTTGGAAAATACTTAATAAAAAATAACTTTATTGTAATATTTTAAAAAGGTCTTGAAGTCAACTCTAATGTAATTAAAAAATGAGGGTTTCAATTATAAGAAATTTATAACCTTGACCTGACCTTAAAGAGATCTTTTCAAGATCACCGTTTTCTTTTCCCCTACGAACAAAGCAACTTTTATCTGAAACATTTTCGTGGACTACCAAAAATGTCCAATGCCCGATTGCCATAAATTTTGGTAAAATTACTTCAAATGATGTCAAATGAATGCCCTTAAATAGATTTTTACCAACACGAAAATTTAATACCAAAAATATATACATAGATATATATATATATATATATATAAGTGGAATAGAGTTTTGTAAATGTTGCCTCCATGCCAAAGGGCGCACGACTTTCTACCCAAAGCGAATTTCGCCTCATCTCCCTCCTTGCCAAAGAACACACGACTTTCTACATGAAGGGAAGTCTACTCTACCTCCTCTCCTCTCTATCAAAGAGCACCCGACTGACTTCCTACGCGAAACGAGTTTCACTCATCTTCCTCTCTGCCAAGTGGCATTTTCTTCTTTAATTATGGCTCTTGCCTCCTCTTAATGCGGAAGTCAATACAACCAGAACAAAATGCACACGTGTGTATGCAATAAGTAAAATGGACAAAAAGTGCGGACGAGATTGCAGGCGCGTGCGAGAGAGAGGCAAATAGACTGCCTCCAAAAACTCGGATCATAGCAATGACACCGAGAGCGCGCAACTATGCAAAAAAGTGATACAGCTACTAAGGATGAAAGGGGGAAGGGTACTGGAGGTATCCATGCGTTTGCGTGTTAGCTGCGCGCAAACATGCGCCATTAAACGAAAGTTAAACGAAAGAACTGCAAATTGGATGTTTTACTAAAATCATATAACGAATGATAAAGCTTTGGCGAAGGGTTCCGAAAAACTTGCACAACGTGGTCATTAAGATCGAAATTAATAAGACCAATGAGGGCAGACCACATACTTAGCGTGGTTGGCATAAATGAGACATCGGAGTAAAATCTGCATCCTGAATGGGATACTCACAGTCACACAACGGGATATCAATCAAGTTTTTCCTAAAAAGGTATGTTTTAAGTTATAATAATTAGCTCTGTGACGCGTGACCGCGTGAACATTCTCTACGAAGTGGAAGGCAATAAAACGACGGTTTCTTGGTCTTATTATAGATGTGTTAATAACGGGCTGCCTTCTTATTTGATTTAATTAGTACTTGATTGACTTTGCAATCAAACTTTTTTCCTAAAATGGAAAAATAGTCCGCGTAAGGAACATTAAAGTAACACCAATGAACCATTTGTAATGACTTATCACGCATACACGTTCGCTTTCTCATTGCCGATAACGGCCGTATGGCAAGGAACCCAGATAAACTTGATGCTTATGTTAAGTTCGGTTGTCTAAACTAGAACCAATTTGATAAAAATTATGTAATTATTGATTTTGTTGTTAAAATAGAATGTTAAGGATGCTTTTGGAGTCAGTAATTATGAAAACGAATTTAAAGTTGCGATTGATAGCAGACAGAACAGCGTTGTAGATTGCCCAAGCTTCTGCGAAAAAGTTGAACGTCTTGGCAAGGAGCTAGTGCAGGAGAGGCGCCTGTAATTGAAATGAAAAACTGCAAATGCCGATGCAATGTTTATTGTCAATTTTAAAGCCATTAGCGTAGAATACAAATACCCTTGTAACCAGATTAAATGTTTTTTTCAAAATTCCGAGCGGCCCGCGGATCATGAGGCCTTTTCTTAAGAGCCGATAGGGAGGAAGGAAGAATAGACTGGACAAGAGTAAATGTGTGATGAACGGAGGGATAGGAATGGCGGTATGAAGAAAGAGTGAAAGAATGGTCGATTCGCTTAGAGATTAACTATTTCCTTAAAAAGAAAAGGAGCGGGAAAATGGACTGTTAGGTAATCAAGGAAGATGACATCATTGGCTGCATCTGAAAGTTTGTATAGGGAATCAGCAGTAAGGTGGTCCGTAACCAAGAGAATTTTAATGAAGAATTTAGATGCAAGAAACTAAAAACGAAGATGGAGAGGGAGTTTTTAGCTTCAGCCAAGACAACGTTAATTAGAGTGGACGGTATCCCAGACAAGTACGAATCATGTGATTTTGGATCACATCCAATCGACGGAACGTCCGAGATCGCGATGGGCCAAAAATGAGACCATCATATTCAATGGAAGCTCTAAGAATGGAGCGGTAAATCGTAAGGAAGAGCTGAGGGTGAACACTTCATGTGTTGCTAATTGCTGACAAGATTTGTAAAATTTTCTTCGCTCTGATGGCCGTGTTTTCAAGAAGGCGGAATCCAAAATAATGCCAAGGAAATGATGGATTGGGACGGACAGGAGTGAATGAGCGCCCAACGCAACACGCCATTCAGGTGGAACAGAACCTTTGCGTGTAGAGAAAACCATCATTTGCATTTTGGTTGATGAGACGTCAAGCTCCCGACTTTGCAAGTGCTCTATGATGCGATTCAGTGAGCTTTCGACGAGATTGAAGAGTGGTACGTGTATCCGAGGAAGTGATAGATCACGATATCGTCAGCGAACTAAAGAATCTTGGTCTAAGGCTGGATTTGGTCTTCAAGTTTACGGAGATAAATATTAAAAAGAGTAGAGCTGAGAACTAAGCTTTGAGGGGTGCCCTTGCAAGAGATCCTCGATTCCGTGAGTTCCCCGTGGATGACAAATTGGACTTATCTGTGAGAAATGAGGTTCTCAATAAATTTGACAATTTTAGGAGGGAATTGAAAGTCTAGCAGATCGTGAATTAAAATGTGAGGGAGCACATTATCAAAAGCTGATTTAATATCAATGAAGTAAAACAACCTGAAGCAAAGCCTTCATGTACAACGTTAATATAATAAGATTATCTTGGTACGACCGAAATTTTCTGAAACCGAATTGGGAATTAGAAAGAATAAGATAGAGAGAGGATTCAATTATCCAGTAGAGTCGATTAAGGAGCAATTTCTTTAGAATTTTAAATGAATAAGAGATAAGAAAAATAGGACACACGCCTCCTCCATGAGGATTATTAATGAGATGAATCAACGAATGGAACCGTTGAGATGAGAATAGTGGAAGAGGTTATTGAGTGTATACAATTCCAGTAATTCCAGTAATTCCAACAAGAGTGCTTTCAGGATTTAATAATCTATTCCGTCCAAGCCAAGATTGGAAGAAGACCTAATCAAGTTGAGAACAGCGCAAAGTTCACTTATTTCAAACATTTCATGAGGAATTTAGTCATAGGTGTGGGCCTCCATTCGCAGAGATAGCCGAAGAGTCGCAGAGAAAAGGAGAGCAAAAAGGGGGACAGATCTTGTCAATGGTTTCGAAAAGAGTTGATGGATTATCGCAAAATCTATTATCTTGATTTTTAACGTTGGAGAGTTTATGGAACCATTTGAGTATATGCCACAATGGTCGGAGTCTTACCATAAAGATAGGCAAAACTTCTGCCAAGCAGCACGCTTAGCTCTCTTAAGAACCCTGCGACATTCATGCACCGTTCTTATAGAGTTCATAATTCTTAAGGGTGCGGGTTGAATGGTACTCTTTTCGAAATTCCAAACGTTGATGAATCGCCTGAGTACATTCTCACAGGATAGGAGTCCACCAGGGAATGAGAGGAGAAGAGTGTTTGAGGGGTTTATCGCGAGAGTAAAAGCTACTATCATCATCTAGCACGCGGAAGCGAAAGGCAGAAGAAGAGTAAAAAATGTCTAGGTCGCTAGAGTAGAATTGGTTATATTGAGAGATGAGATTGTAGAGAGGGATATTAATGATAAAATCAACAATATAGGAAGTAGCATTGGAAATCTCGGCTTGGATCTAATGAGGTTTAAGTTTATTAGAAAAAAAAGTGACGTACTTTACATGGCAATTAATTCGAAAACAGGGTAATGATCGCTATCATGGGTATCTTGAAGTACGTCATATTCACAGAGCGTCGCAAGAGATGAGAAAGCAATCGCCAGATCGATAAGGGTAGAGGATCTAATGGGATGAGGAAAGGTGAAGTGGGATTGATATGACACAATTGTATGGATCGCCTTGCCGATAATGCGCCCCGCCGAATTCAGCCGAATAGCGCCCCAGAGAGGGTGATACACGCCTAGTTGAAATCGTCCATTAAGTGTTAAATCGCAACTGATTGTGAGAGCGATAAGATTATTAAGGCTCGCTTGGAAAGTTAGCAAATTGGAGTGGCGATACGCGCCCACAATGTCGAGAATATGTAAATTTAGGACCAACAGCTTCAATAGAAGCATCAAATTTATGTAAGAGATCGATAATAGAATATATATTGAAATTTTTAATTAAGATAGCCACGCTTCGGATCGCGAGGGAGGTGCTATCTGTTCGTACACAATCTAAGCCCCTTATACGAAAGTCACGGGTAGAAGTGAAACAAGTTTTGCTAAGTATGATAATCTTATACGATTCTGTTAATCTCTCAATGCCTTTATTATGAGCGCCACGACAGTTCCAATAGATAATGCGTAGTCCTCTAAGAGCGGTAATATTAGTTGGAGTTGTGTTTATCATTTTGATTCAAATTAATTGGAAGTAATGCGTCGCGAAGAGTATATAAATCAACTTGAATTTGTATGACTCTTAACGGCGAAATGATACCCGATAGATGGTCGATGAGAGAAGTTAGCGTATAAGGAAAGAGATCTCGTCGGGCTGAGGATCAATTAAATGCAGTTAAGACGAGAAGAAGAGAGGAAAGGGTATGTTAGTGGGATTCGGAGCTTGAGAGGATATGGGGATGAAGAAGATTATAATAAGGATAGGGAGGGAAGTGAAAGTGGAGGAGAGGGGATAATGGAGAGAAGTGGGGGAATTAGCTGTAGCGATGAATCGGGAGTTATGTAAAAGGTATGGCGAAATTCTTCAGATAAAATGAAAATTGGTCTCGCATTCGAGGCAAGGAATAGGAAGTAGTGAATGTCCTAAAATTCGTTTCAAGAGCGAGAGGAGACATGAGCACTGTCCGTAGAGGTTCGCTGATAAACTGCAGCATTGTTGCCTTTGTAATTGTTTTGTTAAGGTTAGCCTTAGAGGTCTAAGAGGTAGACTGGGCAATAGTCGCGTAGAAACGGCGGGGGAAGAGAGAGAGATTATCAGGTAAAAAATTGAATAGAATGTAGAAATTATTGCCAAAAAAGAATGGATATATATGGATTCCAGCTCTTACAGTCAAATGTATATGCGGGGAAAGGAGAGAGATATGGTAGAGATGGGAAATCATTAGAAGATGACGGGTTTGCGAGGTGAGGTAAGGATTCCGAGGGCCCAGAATAATCCAACTTAATACGAGATTCCAAGTAAGAAATATTCTCAATTGCTGCCATAACATAAATTTGTTTTTATTTAATATACAGAGGATAAAATCGGGAAGAAGAAAGTTGTTCTTGTTTACAATTAAGGGGATAGGCAGAATAAAGGCACAATTCTACTTAGACCCTTTTTCCGGCAATTAGCTTTTTCATGTAATATTTATCATAATAGAGAAATATTATAATATGTAACTTCTTAAAGACATTATATAAGTAAATTCATTTGATATTATATCATTTGTGTACGAGGTCTGTTCAAAAAGTATCGCAAATTTTGAATTTCCGCGGGTTACGTATATTCGATTTTCGATTTTTTGTGGCGTTATGTTGGTACTCATGTCTCTCACTTATGCCGACAAGTTCGGCCATTTTGAATGTTCAGTTAATTTTTGACAGCTGCTTTGCTTGCACGTGTTTTGG
>NW_017304949.1:187652-188791 GCF_001594115.1 Trachymyrmex septentrionalis
TGTCCGCGACGACCCAAATTTGCTCCAGAGGGTCATAACTGGTGACGAATCATAGGTTTATGGTTATGACGTGGAAACCAAAGCTCAATCATCCCAATGGAAGCTGCCGCACGAGCCATAAAGCCATAAAGACGGCATCGAAAGAGGAGCTGAACAAGATCACAAAAAATAATTTTTTGAAGTGCTTCGAGGATTAGAAAAAACGTTGGCAAGTGTATAATATCTGATGGGGATTACTTTGAAGGGGACAAAATAGATATTCATGAAGAAATAAATAATTTTTGAAAAAACACAAAATTCGCGATACTTTTTGAACAGACCTCGTATAACTAAAAAGTAGCAAGTTACTTTAATTTTTATTAATATCAAGATTTTGTAATTAGATCTTTATTCCGCATATCCCCTCAATTGTAGTAGATCGGTGATACATTAGCGTCAGGGCAGTCCCTCAGGGATTCGTGTTGTTCACCACCGCAGCGAGGGCAGCGAGGAGCACCCTTACAATCCGCACTGATGTGCACACAAGCCTGATTTCCCTTCTTCACTCTTCGATTTAGTCTCTTCGCCGAAATGATTTTGTACGGCGACTCAAAGTTTACTTTAATCTTTTTGTCGGAAATATCCAGTGGGACATTCTTAATTAAGTCAGTTCTCATAACGCGTAACGCGGGGATAAGTGCAGCAAGGTTATTCTCTTTTAAGATGTTATAGTTAATAATCGCGTTAGCGGTTTCTGCTTTCTTGAAGAGCGCAGAAACGGTGCGTCATCAGTGACTCTCGATTTCAATGATTTCGAGCTTGTAGATTTTATGTAGGACGCGACTAACGTTCAATGCACTAAGTCAGTGTTCGGCATTAGATGCACATTTCGGGCCGATTCCGGCGCGCGACTCCCATTACCGCTCGAGGCTCAACCGCCGGGCGCTCACGTGACGCTTTGGCTCAGAAACGTCTCTGTAGTTTAAACGTGCAGAGGTCTTATCTTACGTTATTAAAAAATATTTTCTTGCAAAATAATTTTTATTAAAAAAAAGTACTATCAAATAAAAATCAAATATTAAATTTTTTAAAACATTTTGTCATAATAATTCTTGTCTACCAGAAACGATTCAATAATTATTATAAATTTACATCGAGAA
>NW_017304949.1:188891-192649 GCF_001594115.1 Trachymyrmex septentrionalis
CATCAAAATACTCAAAGACAAGTTACTATTAATTTCACACACGAACGTGATTTATAAAATACAATGCGGTGATTGTGACGCGTCTTATGTGGATCAGACCGGTAGAACCCTAAAAAAGAGAATCAAAGAACATAAAAATCATATCAATTGGAACACAAACTAAAGTTCAGAAATCACGTAGCATAGACTGAAATATTCTTATGAATTTGATTGGGATAATATTAAAATTTTAAACAAGGAAAAATTTTAAACAAGCAGTTTATTTCTGAAATGATTTTTATATGTAAATAAAAAAAACAGCTTAAATATGCAAATGGACACGGAACGGACACTTTTAAACTCGGCTTATTCCGACATGCTCAACAAAAATTAATGTTTTCCTCTCTTCAATATATTCTATCCTTACCTTTGCGGTACATTTTCGTAACAGACATTGTCATATGACTTGTAACACGCAAACGAACAATATCTCTAATAATTCATCCAACGACAATCATCATGTAAGTTTTGATCTTTATCTTGTATTTTATTGTTTTGACATAATATCTGTTCATATAGTAAACCTGGAAACTTGATGTTGTGAAGTCGTAACATGGTGAACGCGGCCTTGATTCTGCACTTTAAATATACAGTCTTTGCGCACTCGTACTAAGTGTAACATCTGGCTTAAATTTATTTTATCTTACATTGATAAGGATCTCAAGCGGAGATCGAAACGTCTGTAAAGTTATCATCGATCAATCGAATAAAGCAATATTGTACACATCAAAATTTTGTGGCTTGGTTCTTAAGGCATTTTCATGTAATTGATTTAATCCATTCAGATAGTATATAACTTTATTTAAACATTTTTGATAAATCTTCTTATCGATGAAAATCCATTTAAAGGCATTCATTTGATGTCATTTGGAATATTTCTGCGAAAATTCATGACAATTGGGCATTGGATGTTTATTCGGAAGTTTATCCAAAGTATCCTAAAGTATACAGTAATCAATATACATATAAAGTACTCTAAAGTAATCAATATACATGTAAAGCGTCCCAAAATAATCAATACACTTATAAAGTTGCTCAAAGTAATCCTTATCCTCGTACATATAAAGTCCTCAAAGTAATCACTGTATACTCTTGTATAGAGGTTCCATTATTACCTATCATACATTAAGTGTATACGAAATATACGATTCAATAGTCAATTGCACTGCTTATAATGTATATATAATATTATGTCTTTGAATCAATCTGCATTTATATATATATGGGTGTCCCAGAATGATCGCCAAATATTTCGTGTAATAATTAATAGACCGGATTAAACTAAATTAAAAATTCCACTATCATTTTACAATTTTTGCAATACTTAACAAGGTATTAATTATTAAAAATCGCCGAATATATTGCTTTCAATAATTCTTTACTCAAGTACTGTTAACTTTATAAAAAAAAAACAGTAAGAAAGAAAAATTGTTTATTTTTTCTCATAAAGCTTTCAGAATTTTTTCAGAATTTTTATCAACTATTTTTTACTACATTTCCTTATATTGGCAACTATTTTTACCGACATGGGTAAATAGGGCATTGAAAAATTCTGAAAAAATTCTCACACACAGAACTCTATGAGAAGAAAATAAATAATTCTCTCTTCTCTTGTCTCTTACTGTTTTTGTAAAATTGATAGTACTTGATTAAAAAATTATTGAAAATCAATATTCAGCGATTTTTAGTAATTAATATCTTGTTAACTATTGTGAAAATTGCAAAATGGCAAAGGATTTTTCGATTTAGTTTAGTCTGCTTTATATACACAAAAGCGATTGGTCAAAACTTATGAGACACCCTGTATATATGTATCTATGTAATTAGTTTAATATTCTTATTTAATCTGAATGACATATTCTATTGTAGCAATATTCTATTATAGTAATAAGAAAATAAGTGTGTTATATCCATATGAGCAAAAAGATAGAATAAATCCTGGCGGAAAAGTTTCTATACCAAAGTACGCCAAAAACTATTCCTAAATACTTTGGAACACATGGATGTAGTTTGGCATAGAATTCTATTTCTATGCCAAAGTAAGCCGATTCATGCCTTTATATGCCAAACAACGCTAAACAATGGCAAACTATGCCAGAAAATATGCTCCTAATTATGCCCGATACGCTTAACTACGTTAAAAACTGCACCTAAGTATGTGAATGAATCATGGAAGTAGTTTGGTGTAGAATTCTACTCCTATGCCAAAGATTTACGCCTTCCTACACGAAATTATATCCTATATATTGGGTCGTCCGGAAAATACGCACGGACTTTCCGGACGACCCAATAATTAGGATATAATAAATTATATCCTATACATTTACACTGTATTGTTTAAAGTAACATGATCTTGGACTCATTTGGCATGAATTCAAGATGCTATCACGTTGCTGTCATGATGAAATTAGAATTTCTTTCGTAGCATGGGTACTTTAATATTAAAGCCCAACTTTGAAAGCTCACTTCACATGCGAAATGTTGCGCTCCTTCTCAAGTAATTCTTACGAGTTCATGCATCTCCGCTATGGCTGTGATGCATAATGCTCACGGATGAGTAAAATTCCGCGTAAAATGGCGTAGAATGGCTTACTTTGTTACAAACGGAAAAATTAAAAAGTAAGTATTGTACTTTGGCATAGTTTGGCATAGAAATACGTACCTCAGGAAATAATTTTTTCAACCGCGTAGCTTGACGTAGATAGGCATAGTTATTTCCCAATTATTCGATTGTAGAGTATGATTCTGCGTAGAAAAACGTAGAATGGCATACTTCCTCCGAATACTTACGAAAAAATGAAAACCAGTTTAGAGAAGTTTGGCATAGAAACGCGTTCAGGATGTAATGATCATTAGTTGCGCGTACTTTCTGTGCCTAACTAGGTCTAAATATGCTGTTTTACATTTTTCAAGTAAAAACGCGTAATTTGCCGTTGTTATTTCTGTGCCAACTATCAGACTGTAGAGTGTAACTTCGCGTAAAAAACGTAAAAAAACATAAAATAGCATACGTTCTCCAAATATTAGCAAATATTCTCCAAATACGAAAGAATAGTTTGGCGTAGTTCGGCATAGAAACGTGTAGCTCAGGAAGTACGAGTAATGATTATTAGTTTCGCGTACTTTAGCGTACTTTCTATGTCTAACTAAGTCCAAGTACGCCATTTTTCGCATAGCTTGGCGTAGTTATTTCTATGTTTAACAACGCGATTCTACGCCATAGTCGTAGAAGTAGAAAGGCGTACTTTTCGGCGTACTTTGACATAGAAATTTTTCCGTCAGGGAAGAATATATCACATATTAATAAACATTCTACAAGTAATACACTATAAATCATGATATGTGAAACATATCCATTATTTACGCATAATAGATTTTGTACAGACGAGATTGACTTCCACTATTCATGCTACATCATATCAGTTTGCAAATCATATGAGATAGAACCATAGGACATAATTAATTTTCAAGAATATGTGAAGAAATCATGTAAATAAAAATTCTTGATGCAGATGAATTTAATCTGTAAATTGAGCTAGTATTTATATTTAGCAATTTGTGTATTTCAGGGTAAACATTGCAAAGACATACAGTAGTACACAAAAATACTTGATCTGTATGTATGCTAAATGTTATTATGTACCATATATATAGTAATATAAGCGCGCAGCAGCAAATCATTGTTGCTTGATAAAATTAACTGAAATATGATGAGAGCA
>NW_017304949.1:192749-196129 GCF_001594115.1 Trachymyrmex septentrionalis
CAAAGGATTTTTCGATTTAGTTTAGTCTGCTTTATATACACAAAAGCGATTGGTCAAAACTTATGAGACACCCTGTATATATGTATCTATGTAATTAGTTTAATATTCTTATTTAATCTGAATGACATATTCTATTGTAGCAATATTCTATTATAGTAATAAGAAAATAAGTGTGTTATATCCATATGAGCAAAAAGATAGAATAAATCCTGGCGGAAAAGTTTCTATACCAAAGTACGCCAAAAACTATTCCTAAATACTTTGGAACACATGGATGTAGTTTGGCATAGAATTCTATTTCTATGCCAAAGTAAGCCGATTCATGCCTTTATATGCCAAACAACGCTAAACAATGGCAAACTATGCCAGAAAATATGCTCCTAATTATGCCCGATACGCTTAACTACGTTAAAAACTGCACCTAAGTATGTGAATGAATCATGGAAGTAGTTTGGTGTAGAATTCTACTCCTATGCCAAAGATTTACGCCTTCCTACACGAAATTATATCCTATATATTGGGTCGTCCGGAAAATACGCACGGACTTTCCGGACGACCCAATAATTAGGATATAATAAATTATATCCTATACATTTACACTGTATTGTTTAAAGTAACATGATCTTGGACTCATTTGGCATGAATTCAAGATGCTATCACGTTGCTGTCATGATGAAATTAGAATTTCTTTCGTAGCATGGGTACTTTAATATTAAAGCCCAACTTTGAAAGCTCACTTCACATGCGAAATGTTGCGCTCCTTCTCAAGTAATTCTTACGAGTTCATGCATCTCCGCTATGGCTGTGATGCATAATGCTCACGGATGAGTAAAATTCCGCGTAAAATGGCGTAGAATGGCTTACTTTGTTACAAACGGAAAAATTAAAAAGTAAGTATTGTACTTTGGCATAGTTTGGCATAGAAATACGTACCTCAGGAAATAATTTTTTCAACCGCGTAGCTTGACGTAGATAGGCATAGTTATTTCCCAATTATTCGATTGTAGAGTATGATTCTGCGTAGAAAAACGTAGAATGGCATACTTCCTCCGAATACTTACGAAAAAATGAAAACCAGTTTAGAGAAGTTTGGCATAGAAACGCGTTCAGGATGTAATGATCATTAGTTGCGCGTACTTTCTGTGCCTAACTAGGTCTAAATATGCTGTTTTACATTTTTCAAGTAAAAACGCGTAATTTGCCGTTGTTATTTCTGTGCCAACTATCAGACTGTAGAGTGTAACTTCGCGTAAAAAACGTAAAAAAACATAAAATAGCATACGTTCTCCAAATATTAGCAAATATTCTCCAAATACGAAAGAATAGTTTGGCGTAGTTCGGCATAGAAACGTGTAGCTCAGGAAGTACGAGTAATGATTATTAGTTTCGCGTACTTTAGCGTACTTTCTATGTCTAACTAAGTCCAAGTACGCCATTTTTCGCATAGCTTGGCGTAGTTATTTCTATGTTTAACAACGCGATTCTACGCCATAGTCGTAGAAGTAGAAAGGCGTACTTTTCGGCGTACTTTGACATAGAAATTTTTCCGTCAGGGAAGAATATATCACATATTAATAAACATTCTACAAGTAATACACTATAAATCATGATATGTGAAACATATCCATTATTTACGCATAATAGATTTTGTACAGACGAGATTGACTTCCACTATTCATGCTACATCATATCAGTTTGCAAATCATATGAGATAGAACCATAGGACATAATTAATTTTCAAGAATATGTGAAGAAATCATGTAAATAAAAATTCTTGATGCAGATGAATTTAATCTGTAAATTGAGCTAGTATTTATATTTAGCAATTTGTGTATTTCAGGGTAAACATTGCAAAGACATACAGTAGTACACAAAAATACTTGATCTGTATGTATGCTAAATGTTATTATGTACCATATATATAGTAATATAAGCGCGCAGCAGCAAATCATTGTTGCTTGATAAAATTAACTGAAATATGATGAGAGCACTTTAATAATAATGCATGGCAAGAACGATAAGCCTTCTAGATATAAATTCTTAAGAATGTTAAGTGCAGAGGAATAAAAAAAGGGAGAGCTGATGATGTGACATGATATGATTCCTCTGCGTACCTGGTTGGGCCTCCTCACCTGCGTCAGAGCCTCCATCCTCTGCTTTAATTGCTCTTCCATCTCTGGTAACTTAGCGTATTGAGCTAATTTTTGTTCCGCGAGCTCTAGTTTTTCTTGTATAGCAGCAATTTTTTCCTCTTGAAGCTTCAGTAAATTAAATTAATCATAAGAGAGAAAGTGAGTGTTAGAATTAAAAGAAAGAGAAAATAAGGATTAATTTGTGATTTACCTTTAATTGAGCTTTCTTATGCTGCAACTCCTGTTCCAGCTTCTCATTGAGATCATGAAGACTAGTGGATTCTCGTTGAGCATTGAGGTATCGTTTTTCTAGAGTTGCTATTCGTTCTTCTTGGTCCTCTTTTTGCGCCGCATTCTCTCGTAAATCTCTTTGCAATTTAAGATTTGCCTCTTGTGCCTTCGAAAGATCTTTTTGTGTTTTGGATAGTGTTTCCTCTAACTCGGCGCCGCGTCCGCTTAGTTCCGCTGCTCGCCGTTGCCACATATTTAATTCTGAACTCTAAAATAATATTTACAACATGTATTTAAGTAAAGTTCAATTAATTATAAAATTAAAAGAAATAAAAAATAACTATGAGCTAAGCAAAATCTTTCATGATTAATTATTAAATGATAACATCGATCTCACAAATCGCTGTTACTTTTTACTTGTTAATAAACTTCTTTAACATTAACTTTTCACGAGAAAAAACACTTTAATCTCATAGTATCTCCGTATGCCATTTGTCCCGTAGCAAACCGTGTTGAGATCCCATTTGGTCCACCAGGAACGTGTAATATAGAACAGTTTTGAAAATCGTAGTAATATCACCGGGTATTTATGTAATATTTTTGCGGAACTCAGCATATACATATGTATTTCTTCAACTACATCTTATTTAAATATTTCAATTCTTATTCGCTAGTATATTACTGTAGTACGGTGCTATTATATTGTGACGTTAGAAAAGTTTTTATGGTTCAATTTTTTTTATTAGCACTTTATTAGCTATTATATAATAACTTGACAATTATCCAAATTATAAAGAATTTGAAGAAACAGATTTTGGCATAGAAAATACTTTATGTGAAGAAGATGAAAACCATACGCACGTACGCACACACGCATGACGCGTGTACACACACGCGCGCGCGCACACACACACACGCGCACGCACACACACACACGCGCCACGCACACACACACGCACGCACGCGCCACGCACACACACACACACACACACACACACACACACACACACACACACA
>NW_017304949.1:196229-196668 GCF_001594115.1 Trachymyrmex septentrionalis
AGAGAAAAATGTCTGATCTTTAATCTAACTATAATTACGTATTACTATAATTATGATTATTACTGTTATAATATTAATAATAATAACCAAATATATATGTATATATATACAGGGTGACCCATTTTAACTTCCCCACCGGATTATCTTGAAAGGAATGCATTTTCTGAAAAAAAGTTTCGGATATAAGTTTTAGTATTTTTCCCTGGCTATTTAACGGCAATATTGAATTTGACCTTGAGTGTGAATGTGGAGGTCATTTAAAGGTCAAGTTAATTTTTTTAAATGGGAACCACTATTTTTTATCGCAGATTTGGAAAGAGCGGAAAATTTCACGTCCGAATATGACCTTGATAATGATCTACAGTTCAATGTCAAGGTCGTTTCAAAGTGAAAGTTCCAGACGTCCATTACGACAAAATATCACGGCGGGATTGCTTTG
>NW_017304949.1:197683-199387 GCF_001594115.1 Trachymyrmex septentrionalis
TATATATATATATATAGTTTTAGCAACAAATGTATACTATATATTTTCTTTCCAACAATTGATTTGTATACCTCATTATTCTGTTCATAAAAGTATTAAGGAACGATTACAAAAAGTTAATAATTTACGAGTTATTTAACATTCTACGTCAATATATGTCAAAATAAAGTATAAAATATCTCATAAACTATTGTTTTTTTTTTTATATCACTACTTTGATACTTTTATGCAAAATAATTGGAGGAATATTATATAAAATGGAGGAATATCATATTATATAAAAAAAATTATACAATTCCATTTAAAAAAATGGAGATGACCTTCATATCTTTTTGATGCCTCCACTTAGAAAAAAGACAACATGACCAAAATACGTTTCCCTGAAACTGTTCCACTTTCATCTAAAACATTTTTTTTAATTCTAAAAACCAAGCGAGATATTTTATTTCAGATGCTCGAGTTAGGTAGGACAGCTTGTATACTGTTATTAATATTATAGCAGTAGTATTCATAATTATTATCTGTAATGTCAGCTAGTATGAATGGAAAAATTCAGTCATTCGAATACCGCTCGTAGCTGCGTATCAATTTCTCTATCGCGCTTATGTAACGCTACATAGGCCGGAATCCATAGTTCTCTCATATTCCGTTAGGACGGAATTCATAAACGTTGCTCAAGATTTGAGATGGTCTTAAGCTAATGTTTGAGATGTCATGAATCAATCAAAGAGTCGTATTAGCATTACATCAAGTATTGGCTTAAGATCATCTCGAATCTTGAGTAACACGTCTATGAATTCCGCCCTTAGACCAGCATGGCGTGCTTATATAACCGTAAGGCGCGCTGGTTGTCTACCATTGTTCGACTACGTGTGGTCCGGTGTATAGTGAAATTAGAAAGGTAACCCATTCCGACGAATGCGCAGTGGGATAAAGTAGTAGAAATCTATTACCCAATCAAATTTTGAGCCCATTTGCAGAAATTCATATGATTCGTTCACGCTGCAAAAAAATACAATTTTTTATTGGAAGTCCTGTGCCATTATGCGCAATGGGTCACCTTTCTAATTCCACATTCCACCATGGACTGGTGAACAAGCTGGTCATTGTATATCGTGAGTTATTATGAATATATGTCATAAGGAGAATTAAAGTACCATATATTCTTGCATAAACTGCCTCACTCATTTTTACGCTAATGAAACTACATCGTGCGTAGCCATATGGCGAAAGGCATAGGTCTCTGACAAGGAGAAAATAACGCTTCGCTTAGCGCAAGAAGGCACAAGCCTTCCATTAACAATTATAGTAATATATAATACTTATAATTATAGTTATAAGTACCAGACATTTTCTCTCAGTGTATACATACGTATATATAATACGTACAAACATACATACGTGCGTACATAGTATACTAGGTGTACAAGTATGAAATGCGGATTTGAGAAAACAGATGGTGCATCAATGCAGTGTGTGGTATAAAGATTTGACTGTTATGCCATTTTGAAGTGCCATCAACAAGTGTCAGACGCGCACGAGTGATAAATTGAAAAAGTGTTTGCATAGTGTTGTGTTGCTGTGTTCGATATGTCGAAATTTATACCAAACAAAGAGCATTCGCGGACAGCATTAATTTTTTGTTTTCATTTGAAGAAAACTGCTGCTGAATCATACCGATTACTTCGAGAAGCTTATGGTGAA
>NW_017304949.1:199417-203753 GCF_001594115.1 Trachymyrmex septentrionalis
TGATTCACAAACACAAAAACAACTCGCAGAGCAATTGAGCGTTAGTCAACAAGCTGTTTCCAATCGCCTACGAGAGATGGGAAAGATTCAGAAGACCGGAAGATGGGTACCGCATGAGTTGGATGGCAGGCAGATGGAGAGGCGCAAAAACACATGTAAAATTTTGCTTGCACGATACAAAAGGAAGTCGTTTTTGCATCGTATCGTTAGTGGGGATGAAAAGTGGATTTATTTTGAGAATCCCAAACGCAAAAAATCATAGGTAGACCCAGGCGCACCATCCACATCGACCGCAAGACCGAATCGCTTTGGCAGAAAGACGATGCTCTGTGTTTGGTGGGACCAGAAGGGTCTATTATGAGCTGTTAAAACCTGGTGAAACGGTTAGTGCTGGACGCTACCAACAACAATTGATCGATTTGAACCGTTCGCTTGAAAAAAGACCAGAATACCAAAAGAGACAACACAAAGTCATTTTTCTTCATGACAATGCTCCATCACATACGGCAAAACCGGTTCGCGACACGTTGGAAGCACTCAGCTGGGAAGTTCTACCTTATGCAGCTTACTCATCAGACTTGGCTCCTTCCGATTACTACTTGTTTGCATCGATGGGTCACGCACTTGCTGAGCAGCGCTTTGGTTCGTACGAAGATGTGAAAAAATGGCTCGATGAATGGTTCGCGGCAAAGGAGGAAGATTTTTACTGGCGTGGTATCCACAAATTGCCCGAAAGATGAGAAAAATGAGTAACTAGCAATGGAGCATACTTTGAATAAAGCTCTTTTTATTATTCTTCCGAATTGAACGTGTTTTTTTTTAAATCCGCATTTCATACTTGTACACCTGGTACATACTGTGCATTTTTCATTATAAAGAATTTATAAATTTAGCGGAAACATGACAGCGATTTATCAGACCGACGACATTACCGTTGGTGTAATTTTTTTTCAACATTACTGTTCAAAGATTACATAAATAATATACTAATAACAATTATGCAATATATTATAAACATTAATTTTGTACGTTTGTAATAGATTGCATAATTGTTTAATATGACCTTAATCGGGTCACTTTCAATGTAAGTACAGACAAATTATATTGTTATAAGTTTTACATAATAAGACTGCGTTTGATGTTGTAACAGTTGTAAATATTAGGTAACGATTAGTCCATTTTATTATTACATTCGCTCGCAATTGTATGAGATGTTATTAGAATCACCAATTATTCATTGATCGACAGTTGAATTTACATGCGAATATAAGACAAAATGAAATTAATGGTCAGCTGAATAAATGTCATCAACATTATAACTGTACAATCTCCGGTAAAAAAAAAACGGATAGAAATATATAAGAAATGATTAAATTCTTATATAATCTAAAATATTTTATCGTTATTTATAAAGTCTATTGTAGATATTTTTAAAGTTAGATATAACTATTATCGTTTTGAATCGAATTTTATAATATAATGGTTTTAACTGTTTTAGAGAGATCAGTAGAAATTCTTTAGGTAGATATCGTATTTATATTCATATTCGTTATATACAAGGAGTCCCGTAAAGCTTTTGGCAAGCGCTTTTTTGTAGATAGAGCAGACTAAAGACTGAATCGAAAGTCCTCTACTATTTTGCAATTTTCGCAATGGTTAACGAGATATTAATTACTAAAAATTGTCGAATGGTCAACTTACGGATAAAAGAACACCAACGTGATGTCAGGCTAAAACGGCATTATCAGAACACAACATTGAAATAGGACATCAAATACTGTTTGATAAAACGACCACAATAACCAACATCACTTCATACTTTCCAAGAAAGTATAGAGAAGCCATAGGAATACAAAAACATCCTAACAATCTAAGTAGAGATAATGGCTACAACATAAATAAAATATGGAAAATCATTCTCCCGGTTATTGAAGATTGATCAATCCCCCCCCCCTCATCCACAATTCTCTTCTTTTCCTCCACCACTCCAACAAGTAGCGTATACAAAAAAACGGCCCGGAGGAACAGCTCAGTATCAGGCTGCTCTTCGCCCTGATGAAGTGGACTGCAAGCTTCACGAAACATTTCAAGAATGGATCTAGACACGGAGGAAACCCGCGAAACGCATAACTTTTATATAGAAAGCACCCGTGGAAGCTTCAAGAATATCGTCTTAAATAATGTCTTAAGATGCTAATGCAGTTCTCGGATTGACTTATGACATCTTAAGACTGTACTTAAGACAGTATTAATTGTAAGAATCAATTATATGTAAATACCGGTTTCGCGTCATGAAATTGATACTGAATTTTTCCTTGTGCGGCCCAGACATTACGTGCCTAGCGACGGCAAACGCGCGTCTCGCCGCGCTAGGCAGTCCTCTCCTGTCGCGCACTTGCATTTGGCGGTGGGCTGGGCGAATTTGTGGCTATTTTTATAAGTTAATAACTCGTTAACTCTATTGCGACAATTATAAAATGGTAGAGGACTTTTCTCAGTTTAGTCCGCCCCTGTGCGAAAGACTTGTCACTAATTTCCAAACACCCTATATAAAATTATATGTATTATAAAATATATATTGATTAATCCTTTTTCTGCACTTTTTATTTATATCACAAATTATATTTCAAACTATATTCAATAATAATGAAAGAACTATTTTTAATAATATAGGATGCGTTCCACTTAATGTCAACTTAATCACAACGCTCGTGGAATCACTTCATCCTTATCGCCTATCAAATGTTAAACAAGGATAAACGATGCTCGTGAACGATAAGTGGAACGCAGCCATAGTTGTAAATACATTGCGCTGCAACATTGCTATGGTATTACAGCGCAATCTTGCCGAAGGACATTTTTATGATGTCATGACATTGCAATAATGTTGCAAATACATTGCGCAACCTATTTACAATATTACAACATTACAATGAGATATATCTGCGTTTTACAATATTTTTGTGCTGTATGGGGTTACTTTAGAAAAATTTATTTAAAGTAAAAAAAAAATAGATTATAACAATGATGTAACGAGTATATAACTACGTCGATGTAATTAACGTATTACAAAATTGCGTTTATAGCGTATTAAAATGCAATTAATGTTAATACTAGCTGGTGAAATATTTTACTTTACTTTGCTGACGAAAATGTATGTTAAGGATGTATCAACACAAACTTATGCAACAAAGAAAATTATACAATCACATTTTACGTGCGACTTTATAAAAGAAATGCGATTGGATAATTTTCTTTATGCATACGTTTATGCGGCTACGCAAGTTTGTGTGGATATATCCTGTAACTAAGAACCCGGACCGAAAGATTTTTTCGGTTTGGTTCCGGTTCCGGTTTATTAAAATATCAAATAAATGTTCCGGTTTCAGTTTCGGTTTTTTTTTAACAGAAAAAAAATCATAAAAATTCGATCTTTTAAATTACGGTTTTTTCGGTTTTCTTACTTGCTTTATTTTATTTATATCTTTAAATTTATTCTGTAACGATACGCATATCGTTACTAATGTGTAACTCGCGGGTGACAACCGTTCCGCCGAAGGTTCACGAACTCTACCGAGTAACGCCGACCGGTGTCGTTCCCGCTCGTATTGCCAGTCGGTAAAGATCGTCGAGTACCAAAACAATACGCGCGGGAGCAACAATCCGTATATAAACCACCGAATTATTCCTCACGCTTTCAACTCTTTTCCGCTTCTGTCTTAGTGGTCGATTCTGTTGCAAACCAAGGTGGTAGAGTACTCTGAGAGTTCTCGAGAGTTCTCGACAGCGACCGACCGGTCTCCTACATCTTTTAGCCGCTGAACCGACAGGATAATCTCAGGACAGAGGAAACAGGGACTCTGTCCTGCTGAGTGCTTTCGGCCGCCGACCAGCTGTCCTTGCGCCGTTGCATCAACGGGATGCTCGCTGGGGTCAGAGTGTACTCTGCTCCTGTCGAGCTTTCTCGGCCGCTGGCCAACCGCCGCAGTTTCCACGCGCCAGCATAGCAAGAGGATAGAGCGTGCTCTGTCTTCGGCCGTCGATTATCAACGTTATCTACTTTGCGCTCTTTGCGCTACCGCGCAAAACCGAGATCCACCGAAATATCGCGCCGCGCCCGCGTTCGAGCTTCTTTTGCGTTCCGATCTGATATATCCGAATCCGACGAGCTAATCTGCGCAACAGTTAGGTTGTTTCAATTCTATTAAAAAGAGGAAGGGGGAGAGGGAAGAGAAGAAGAAAAAGAGAGAGAGAGAGAGAGCATGTTCACCTGTTCAATGTAAAGAGCCTAGTCGAAAAGAGGCGTCAACTGATTCTGAAAGCGTCAACTGATTCT
>NW_017304949.1:203853-206160 GCF_001594115.1 Trachymyrmex septentrionalis
AATGTAAAGAGTCTAGTCGAAAAGAGGCGTCAACTGATTCTGAAAGCGTCAACTGATTCTGTACAAAATTTACGTAAACATTATTTTAACACATTTTCCTCCTTTCTTAAACCTTATTTTATTCTTATGGATAGATCTCACTTATTACATAAAGTCTACATATGTATTCTTGAATTTCACGACTTAGAATAAATTCTTGCAATATGTTGATAAGGAAAATCTAAATTTAAAAAATGCTAGTATCTTAAAAAAAAATTATATTAAATAATGTCTTAAAAAATGTCACGCGATCCTGCCAGATTTCTTATATGAGATGTTGGAAATATTTACATTTCGGTTGTTAGAGTTGGCGGTGGTACTAGATTGAACATTGGTGATTTGGATGAAGGATCGGGCAGAACAAAGATTAAGAACAAGGATAAAGATAAAAAATTAAGAACTTAAAAAAAAACCAGAAAAGATTGTAAAATTTTACCAGTTCGGTTACGGTTTCGGTATTATAAACTTTACAAAATCTGGTACAGTTTCGGTTCGGTTTCAGTTCACTAAAAAAAAAAGGGGGTTTCGAAACAATCTTCGATTCCGATTTCGGTCCGGGTCCCTACTTGTAACACGTGTTTAGTTATCATGCGGATAAAAATGGACATTTCATTGAGTTTCGTTATTTTTGCTGCATCATTACTGTGATTGTTATTAATCCATTTTTTTTTCTCTTTTTTCATTTATGTTTATTCCGATGTAGAAAAATAGACGAAAATCACATTTCGCTCGTAAATATCATAATAGCAAATACGTATGAACAGAATAGCAGTTCGAAACTCGCCAGTCGAAATGTCTCGTTTCCAATCGGGTAATTAGATAGTTTAGCTATAGCACCTAAAAAATCAGTAAAACTAGGCTTATTCGATGAAATGAACCAATATGCCAAAAAAAAGTGTCGCTCTGTTCCGCGAATCGAGATATTAATTGTTAAAGTTGATAAATATTTAGTTTATATATATAAGAAATCTGTTATATTGATGCCATAAAGGGTTACACAAATTCTGTTCTATAAATACAAATTTTATTTTTCAAAAACAAATTCTCTGCTTTAAAAACACAAATTCTCTGCTTCAAAAACGTGCCGAGGTGTAGGAAACTCTTCGATCGAAACAATCGGATTGTCCATAACCTACCTAGGAATATCTAGGGATAAACAATATAATTCTGATCGGATTCCGAAGGTTCCGAACATTTCCATAATAGGTACCCAGTTTTCAATATTCAACGTAATGAATGAATCTTGTGTTTCACTGAAATTTTGCATTTATATAATCGTCATATTATACACTCTGGTGAAAATTTTTCTAATAAATTTTTATAGGAACTGGAACTTTTTCAAAAATATTCAGGAAAGTTTACATTTTCTCTCAGAATTTTTTATACAAGTGAATTTTAAAATATTCTGAAATTTCTTATCCTATAATTTTTAAAAAGTATTTTTTAAGTTTTTAGATTTGATAACATTTTTCATCAGAAATTATATTTACAAAAAGTCTTAGAAATTTTACGATATTTCATAATTAACATACATGAAAAATTCTGAGAAAAGATGTAGATTTTCTGAGAAATGTTCCAATCGTATAAAAAATGTTAGAAAGCTATAAAATTATAGAGAAATTCTGAAAAATTATATAAAACTTTCAAAAAATTATATGAAAAATTCTGAGAAAAATTTTCACCAAAGTAACTATTACAAATGATTTGGTATATGATAAAAAATTAGTACTACTGAAATCTATTTAACTAGACACCTATTATGGAAATGACGTATACATTTACTTTTGGAATAAGAGCATATAGAATTTGTATAGGCATTTATATTTATATTTTTCAATAAACTCTATAAGAATAGAAATTTTACAGATATATCAATAAGATTTTATAAATACAATTTTCTATAGTGTTTAATCTATTAAACTCTTATCGATTTTAATAATATTCAATGTATGTTATGTAGGTCTATAGTAATACATATTGGAATATTATTAATAGTACTACGGTACCGACCTACAAATGTCTATGATTTTGAAACTATATAATAGAAATCGAAATATTTTGTGTGAAAACATCTTAAAGTCCTCGGGTGACAAACGTGATTCAATAGTCCTTTTTTGTTGTATAAGCTTTTATAATGAATTTACTATATAAGCTTCCGGTAAAAAATTTTTTATATCTGAACATATATAAATAGATATTATATATAAAAACATTTTTAAATATTCATAATTATATATTAAATATGTGCACATCATACTATCGATCTAC
>NW_017304949.1:206260-234130 GCF_001594115.1 Trachymyrmex septentrionalis
AAATTTAATTTATATTCCTTGCAGCTTACTGTTAGAATGGCTTCCAGTTATAATTATTTCTTGTGTGTTATAGACATAAATATTTAATAGAGATAAACAACGCGAAAATAAACTTTGAATTAAAACATTGACATATAAAATCCCAAAATCTACCACAAAATTCCTCAACTCATTACATAACATAATATAAATTCATCTGTGGTTAGACTCTAATATTAATATCTAACAATATTTGTTTAATCTCTTTATTACTAAAATCTGATGAAAATCTGACTTTAAAACCATCTTTCCTAGCTTTACTTTAAGCTCTTCATGAGGAATGTATCTTAATTAAATCATATTTATGCTCTTATTTTATTCTCTTGTTCACAGTGGCCAGTTAAACTATTCCGACTATTACTTAATTAATAGACTAATTAAATAAAGCAAATAACAAAGCAAATATAAAATCAAATATTAAAACAAATATTGAAATATTAAAACAGATAGCAAAACAAATAGCAAAATATTTTCAGGGTTCTACTATTTCATTCATTTCTCTCAATCTATTTTCTTTACTGCGTCTCCTCTCAATTTAACTATTTTTCTATCAATTTCAATCCTTTTCCTTCTTCTCTTAAAAATTCTTCTATTGGTATTTTATCTTTCGTTACTTTACATTCTCCTAGGATGTGAAATAGGGGATGCTCTCATCTTCTTTTCCACATATTCTACATCCTCCTCCTCTCTCCAATGTTGCCTCCACCTTGTTTTCACACCTAAATCTAACTATTAATCCTCTATCTCTTCCTTTCTTTTGACCCTCCAGATATTTTGGCACTCTCTCTAGCCTTATTTCTCTGTAGTCACTGTCATATCTAGATTCGTTGATCTTCCTGACTCTTTCTTCCTTTTGATTTTCTCTAAGAATTTTTCAACCGTTTCTTTGTCTTCTGTCTTTCTCCTGTCTCTTAGTTGATTCCTCTTCGTCCTTACGCCTTTCCATAATTTTTTCTCCTTTCTCATCCATCTTCTTCACATCTTCGATCTCTTTCTAAGCCTCTTATGCATTTCTTTATCAATTTCTTCTTTGAATTAAGAGCCTTTTCTTCGTACTTCATGACCCTTTTTATTGCCTACGACCTTAACTCTTTCATCTTTGTTTCTTCTAACAGAATATAGTTCGATAAGTTCTATTCAGATTCAGTATCCACTTCACGTATTTTCTCTTTATTCCATCTAATCTCTTCGTTCCTTTTGCCATCTCCATACTTCTGCTCCACATAGCACTACGGTTTCTACCAGCGAGTCAAACATCTTCATTCTTCTGTTATAATCATCTTTGAATATTAATTATTAAGAATCTTTATTTTACCGACCGCATATGTGAGAACACAATCAATACTAGAAATTAAAAATGCCTATTACAGTCAGAACTGAATCTTCATTGCTTTAAATAATTCGAACTTGAATTACTAATATATAATACTATGTAATATATAAAAAACAATTCGTACATATTATGTACTTCCATATATACCATATTAAATTGTAGTCTTATTCAAACTGCGCGCCGAATTGTTTTTCCGGACTATAAATGTAATTAAAACTACTTTAGCAATCGCGAATTAAATTGACAAGCAATAATTTAATAATTTAATGCTACAATTAAGCATTATACTAGATGTTAATCAATATGTTGAAAAACTGTTAATAAATTTATTGCGAAAAACATTACCTCGTCCGGGACTTGAACTCTGATCTCTTGTATTTCGTACCAGCGTCCGAGGTAATATTTTTCGCAATAAATTTATTAACAGTTTTTCAACATATTAACATCTTTATAAAATGATGCTTGATTGTAGCATCAAATTATTAAAATTGCTTGTCAATTTAATTCGCGATTGCTAGAATAATTGTTATAATAGTTAGTATAATATAGTATAATACATAATAGTTAGTAAATAATAGTTTTAATTGCGTTTATAGTCCGGAAAAACAAACTATCCCATCTCTCTTCTTTCAACATTCTCCTTAACCACTTTCTCTCCCTCTGTTAAAATTCTTGGAGTCCATTTTGACTCCTCCTGGACTTTTAGTGAGCACATCGTGGTGAAATGTCGCACAGCCTTCTTACGTTTTCGTCTTTTATATCCATTTCATCACATCCTATCAACCTGACAGAAACTCCTAGTATCCCAACTGATTGTAATTTCCTTGTTCGACTATACCGACTTGATCTACATCCCAGCTTTATCTAAAAAATTACTTACCCTAGTCCAGCGTGTTCAGAATTCATGTCTTCGTTATTCTTTTAATGTACGTATGATCATATCTCTCTTTGTTTTTTGCGCTCAGGTTAGTTCAAGATGCATCAGCGTTGTTCTTCACTTGTGTTGTCTTGTTTTTCGTCTCCTTCGTTCTGGTATTCCTCGATACCTCCGTAGTCTCTTGTACTTGAATTCCGACCTCCATTCTCCTGATACAGGGTATCATAATTTCCAAATTCAAGGCGTTTTCCTATACTGCTAAAATTTTACAACATGCTACCCTGTTCCGCTCTTTTCCTTCAGTTCCGTCGTTTCGCTCTGCCGCTACTAAGTTCGTATCAATGCTTTAAGTCTATTTATTTTAATTGGCAATAATAAGTCTATGTTTATTATTTTAATCATGCTTTTTTGCAATTATACTCAATCATTCTTGTTCTCTACTTTTTTAAAACTATCGAGTTATCTATTAAGCAAGAAACTTATCTTTCTAGAATTGTACTCATTTTTCTGTAATTTGTTATTTGTAATTCATTTCATTTTCTGGGAGGCTTTTCAGCAATTCTGCTGGTGCCTCACCATTTGTGTATGCTTTATAATTTCTTTATATGCACACAATAAATAATAATAATTTTTCTTCCCCTATCCAGGTTTCAGTTAACTCTATTATATTGAAATTTCCAAGATAACCCCACGTCTCGTCACACTTGTTAAGTAAGCCCGCCACATTCCAGAAACAAATTTTTATTGCCCCTCCCTTCCCCATCTCATCCCAGCCGTCATAAACTCATATAGTTCATTTTTCCTTTTCTTCTACCAATTTCTTTTCCTTTTCATCCCATTGGTACTATCTATTTTCCATGAATACTTTCCCGTAACCTATTTTGGTTTTGTTACCTTTTTTACTTTCCTCCTGCCATTTCTTTTAAATATCGCTGTATCTTTCATTTCCTCCTTGTCAGATCGTCATCGACAAAAATTCCCGCTCTTTCTTCTTAGCCATAATTTCTCTTTTCTGTTCCCAATTGGCTACTTCTGCCACCATTATATACCTGTCTCTTTCTGTTAGTAACTTGAATGCTCTGCTTATTTCTGTTTCTATCATAAGATTTTCACTTGTAAACTCCTTGACCCCTTGTTTCTTCGCTCATACGTTCATTTCTCTTATTAATATATTGTTTCTTCACCTTCCTCTATCTCTTTTTTCTGTCTCTCATTCTAAGTTTTCTAATCTCTTTTCCAAACTTCGTTTCTCTTCCCTCCATTCTTCCTTGTCCCTTCTTTTTTTCTCCTCTCTAGTCTGCTTTTCTTCTCTTCTTTCTTCTGACTTGTTTGTTTAGACTGCTCCAAAATTTTTAAATCAAATTTATATTAATCAAGAGGCGATTTGGAGTTTTGTTTCAACATTTTTTAATCAAATTCATATTAATCAAGAGGCGATTTGGATTCGCGGCGCGATAAACAATGCGCAATAGTCAATTATAATAGTTCTAAAATTTTAATAATGTAAGATTACAAAAATTCCATATGTTTCGGCTATATATTTTAACCATCTTCAGCAGACCTTATATATATTTAAAACTATAATTCATACCGCAGACACAATATAAAATTTATGCATTGTTATTACGTCAATGCGAATTTACAATGTTGACGATGATGTTTCTAGCTCAGCGGTGGACAAAACTTCAAAGAGATGCAGAAAATGGCATGTTGTTCAATTAAGTTACTTTTCATTAGATACATTCCTCTATTCTCTATCTGTACGGATTTTATTTGCAATAAATTAGATACCGTTGAACAGCTAAAAAATCAGAAAATTTTCCTGCTTACCTTAGCTTGTGGATCTACTATACCATGATAAAATATTTTTACAAAATCGTTAGTTATTAAAATATGTATGAAGAAAATTCACTCGTCAGTTATCTTTTACGTTCAGACGTACAATGAGCAAAACATTTGTCATGACGAAGAGCGGGACCACAAATCAACGATAACAAATAAAAATAAAAATAAAAATAATGTAAAGGCTGATTCACATTTTGTTCACAATGTCAATATAAGTGCGATCTTGAACCTTCAATGTCGGTTTGCAAATTATTGTTTGGATTGTTGCTTGATATGTTTCATTTCAAACACGAAGTGCTTGTAAAAATTCTCAACATCTAACATACTTACATTGTCCCAGTCAAATTAAGGACTACGATGCAATCTATATTCAGTGATACTTGCGAGGGAAGATAATTGAGTGAGGGAATTTTTATGTATATAATTTTAATGTTCAAATACAATACTTCAGTTATTAGTTTTCTTCCCGTTTGTTCCACATGGGATACATCCTTACACTTGATTTTATACAACATTTCTTTTTTGTAAATTGGGCAACGAATCTTTGTGTACTCTGACGAACTTGCTTAATTTGTTAAAACTAAAAAATGAAATTCTATGTACGCTACTATTGATAATGTTCATTAATTTTTCGGAAATGCCCTGCACATACGGAATGCTAAACCATTTCTTTTTTGCTGCCCACATTGTCGGGTTTTTTATTTATTTTTACTTTTAGATTGGTCTTTTTGATAAGATATTTTATCTTATTTTTCATCGCTTTTATAATAAATTCCATGAGATATTTTCTGTTAATATATTAACGATAAAATTCATTTTTTTTTTATGGAATTCCAGATGCGAAAGGAAAAATGTTCTGTCCACTAAATCTAAAATTGTTCCCTTTTTTTTGAGACATCGCATATTGAGAGTAGAAAAAGTTTGAGAGTAAAAAAGTTGTTCAATTCAGAGGGGCACATATTATAATGAATACAATTTTTCTCAAAGTCACATTTTTAGAGACTTCAAGGTCACTTCCATTTTTTAAATGGAATTGATTATTTGCACATGATTCCTCTAATTATTCTGAACATAAAAGTATTGTAGTGATATAAAAAATCAATAGTTTACGAGATATTTTACATCATATTCTGACATATAATATATTAACATAAAATGTTAAATAAATCGTAAAATATTAATTTTTTGATAATAGTACCTTGATACTTTTATGAACAGAATAATAGAGAATAAAGATGAATCAATTGGTGTAAAGAAAATACATAATTGCTTTAAAAAAATATGTAAGCAAAATAAATAATTTTTTAAATAAGCAACTATAGGTTTCTTTCCACCAATTAATTGATCTCATTATTCTGTTCATAAAAGTATGAAGGTACAATTATCAAAAAATAAATAGTTTAAGAGATATTTAATATTTATAGCTCGGAAAAGGAACCGGGTAACGTAAAATTCGGGTACCCGCCTGCGGATCCATCATCTGTGCATATGGATCTGGATCGGTTTCGCGAATATCCGCTAATTCGAGCAGAACGCACAATATCTGAGAGACCATGCATGATACGGGCATCCGTGGAATTGTATACAATACGGTACCCGCCTTAATGCGTATATCCCCTATATGCTACTAGCTAGATATTTATGCGTAACTTTGTTAATTTTAGAGATTTATAGTCTAGAATCGTTTGTAGAGATTTTCCTTTCGTTTGTAGTTGAATATTTTAAAAGTTACAATATAATTTAAGCTAATTAACTACAAAACGAAATGATAAATTTAAACTACAATAATTAACTACTTGATTTTGAATCAAGTTATATTACTAATTTGTCTTTACCTTAAAGTCGGGTGACAGTCATTCTTTTAAGAATCTTTATTTTATTATGAGTTGAACTAAAAACAATTGCGAATGAAGTACTATAAGGTAGCTGAGCCGAATAAGGTCTAGCACTAAATAAGATCCACTTTTAAATTTATTACTTTAAAATTCGCTTTATGCCTGTAATATATGTTTAAAAGATGTGCCATAGAAAGTAGATAAAAAGGCATAAAAGAATTGGAATCGGTAGCAACACGTTTGTTTAACACAACAAAAACTTGTATATGTGCCATTTTTATAACAATCCGCTGTAAAATTTACTAGTATACATTGTTTCATTTATTATAATTCATTGTAATATTATTCAACTTCTTAGCTATGGAAAATAATTAATAAATTAATATTTTGAAATAAGTATAAGTATTTTTTTTAAACAATGTACTTATTTATACTTAAATCAGGCCTATTTATATGATTATTATTTATTATTTATTTGTTATGTGTAGAGTTTACATCAGAGAATAACGATTTTCAATGCTGCTATCTTAAAAAGCCAAAAAAGTCCAAAACTTTTTGCTAGAAATTTCCAAAGATTTAATTACAAACAATATTGAAGATAATTGAAATATTTGAGAGTAGAGTAAATCCTAGGGAATTTCCTCTTTCTATGATTAATAATCATTTTAAAGCTGATTTAAAAAGATAATATTTACTTTCTTTGTTATTTTTAATTTACTTTTAATTTGGACCTTATTACATTCATATCTAATAAGGTCCAATGTCAGAGTTTTACAAAATTCTATTTCGTTCTTTTACACATACATATTCTTCAATATAAAAAATATATTTTATTTTTGGAATTGAACAAAATGAAGATTTGATTCTCACTTTGTTTATTTCAATATTCCCATAAATAGAATTCTAAAAAGATAAAATAAATTAGGTAGGCCTTATTCGACTCAGATACTTTACTATTTACAGGATGAAACACTTAAGATAAACAACGAAATATCTCGAAAATTAAACACGGTAGGGAAAAATTCATTTTCAGATAAGTTGTATTGATTCGAAGAAGAACAAATAATTATGACATCATACTGAGAGAAAAATGTTTTGCGCGTGCGTGCGTGCGTGCGTGTGTAATTATAATTATATATTACTATAATTATGATTATTATTACTATAATAACAACAGTAGCTATGTATATAGTTAGCAATCTAAAATGATTATTATACTTATTATAAAATAATTATCATAAAAATGATTTTTTTACAAAATACGATATTCTTTCAATTATTCTGCATATAAAAATATTAAGGTAGTGATATAAAAAAACTAATAATCTATGAGATAAATAACAACAAATGAAGGGCGAAGTAAGAGTCAGCGCATTCCTTTAAAAAGACATATAATTAAAAACATAAATTAAAAGTACAGAAAAGATAAAAAAAAAGAAGAAAAGATGTATACTAAGAAATAATAACGGTGAAAGGTATAACATTACAAGTTTCGGCTACCGGATTGAATCCTTTTCAGATGTTAACATAATGGAAATAGAATTAAAAAATAATTGTCGCAAAAGTTCACATATTAAGAATACTCGCAGTTCGGTTGAGTCTCGATGTAGAACTCGACATTATTCGTACGATTAAACAGTCAAAAAAGTGTCATGTCTCATAGCAAAATTCTAGTTGATAAAAAAGAAAAAAGAAAAAGACCTCTTATGAAAAAAGTAAACTTAAATAAATTGAATACAACCGTAATTACGATAAAAAATAAAAACTCACCAACAAATATATTATATGTAAAAGATCAAAACTAATGCATCCATATGAGTATAACAAATACTAGTATAAAAGTATAAAGAAGAGTGGAATGCAGATGTGAAAAAACGGACATTGTGTATCGACTAATGTGAACGCTCGCTGAAACGAATCATCACGCACTGAGAGAGGAGACGGGCCGTCAATATAAAAAAAGTCAAACTTTATTTACAATGGGTAAATAATGCCTTATGACGACCTTCAGTATCCGTTTGCAAATTAAGACTGTTTTTCTGCTTCTTAATGTAAAGCATTTCGGAAAATTAAATGTTTCCTATAACAAGGCTCTTCATCTAAATCTTCATCTAATCTTCTGCAGATACATTGATGATATATGTACCGCGGTGTCTCCCTCTAAAAATCGACGTTTTATTAGAACAATTCAATTTTTTCCATCCACACCTTTAGTTTACTGTTGAGAGAGGGGGAGATATAATAAATTTCCTTGACACATCACCGTATCCATCAACAACAATCGTTTCATTTTTTATTGGTACCGTAAGCCGATGTTTTCAGGAAGGTTTATAAATTTTTATTCTAATCGTCCTTTGATACAGAAAAAAGGCACTATTTTTTCGTTAGTTTTTTTATTATCTGACGTTATGTTTCGTACAAAAAATCTGACTTTTATTATTAATATTTTACTAGATAATGACTATCCATTGAATTTTATTTTTGACACTGTTAATCAACGTATTAAAAATTTAATTAAAAATAGATACAAAGTACATAATGATCTGACTAACAAAGTCTGTATGAATGAAACTGCCTCTTGGCTTATGGTTTCATACATGGTATTTGTTATACTCATATGGATACATTAGTTTTGATCTTTTACATATATTTGTTGGTGAGTTTTTACTTTTTATCGTAATTACGGTTGTATTCAATTTATTTAAGTTTACTTTTTTCATAAGAGGTCTTTTTCTTTTTTCTTTTTTATCAACTAGAACTTTGCTATGAGACATGACACTTTTTTGACTGTTCAATCGTACGAATAATGTCGAGTTCTACGTCGAGACTCAACCGAACTGCGTGTATTCTTAATCTGTGAACTTTTGCGACAATTATTTTTTAATTTTGTTTCCATTATGTTAATCTGAAGAGGGCTCAATCCGGTAGCCGAAACTTGCAATGTTATATGTTTACCTTTCACCGTTATTATTTCTTAGTATACACCTTTTCTTCTTTTTTTTTATCTTTTCTGTACTTTTAATTTATGTCTTTAATTATATGTTCTTTTAAAGGAATGCGCTGACTCTTACTTCGCCCTTCATTTGTTGTTATTTATTTTATATACGAAGAGTCCTTATATTTTTGTTATTTAATCTATGAGATTATTATAATAATAATAATTATTATTAAAAAAAAATAATTATTATATTAATATTATAATTATTTTTTATAATTGTACATTAATATTTTTATGAATAGTATAATGAGATAAATCAATTGATGGAAAAACGCATAGTTGCTTATTTAAGAAAATATCCTTTTCGCCTGCATTTTTTTTAAAGCAATTATGTGTTTTCTTTACACCAACTGATTCATCTCATTATTCTGTTCATATTTTTATATGCAGAATAATTAGAGGAAGGATTTTGTGTCAAAGAAATTATACCATTCCATTTAAAAAAAGTGGAAGTAACCTCCATGTAACCTTAAAAATCTTTTCGATTTTTTTGAAAAATGATTTCATTATTATTTGTCCTCCTTCGAATCATACAATTTTTGTCTGAAACATTTTTTCTTTTGTTGTAAGACTGCACGCGGGGCAATGATGTGAGGGGAGTAACGGAAGGCGAAGCTGAGTCGAAAATCAGTCGAGAAGTGATAATATAGGATGTTGATAATATAGGAAAATCAACAAAAATTCAACGTTAAAAAAACATTTACACATTCAACATCTAGCATTGCAATGTCTCAGCAATGTTCTTTCAACGTTCTGTGTTATAGTTACAAAATTTATATTATTAAAACGTTTCTTAACAGTTCAGAAATATCACATTATTAGCAATATTAGAATCATACTTATAAAATATTAGCCGAAAACGTTGATGAAATTCTCAAAATCTATATTTCAAAATGTTCATCTAATGTTTCTTGGCTGTATTCAACGCAGTAAAGCATTCTTAATTTTGGTCAAAAGTATTACATTATACAAAACTATACATTATGGTAGCGCAAACAGATACCGACTCAAAAATATTTATATTTGTTTAGAAAAATGTCATTGACGATGATATCTTCTAAAAGACATGATATAATTTATTCACATAACTCATAGAACACAGAAGTTAGCAGGAATATTGTTGCAACTTAACAACATTGCATATTGCAATGTAATGTTTCAAAAACATTTAGATGTAGATATGCAACATTAAATTTTAATAATGTTGCAGCAATATTTAAAGAAAATTGTGAAAATGAGCTACTGATTGTTCCTAAACTTTGTATGCATGCACATTATATGATTTATTAAGTTTTATAAAATATTAATCAATTTTACTAATGTTACTATTTAACTCGTGCTTAAATAATTGTATTCATAAAAAATCTTTCATCAGAATGACATCATGAAGTATTCCAGTAATTTTTTACAATATATGTATAATCTGTAAACACTATTTAACATTTTATAAAAATATATATAATTATGTATAATCTGTTACATAATTATGTATATAATCTATTACGTAATTTTAAATATTTCTGTCTCATTTTTTGTATATACAAAAACTTGTATTTATATATAAATATAGATAATAATTTGTATGCATATATATAATATGTTTATATATATAACCTGTTACAGTTTATATATATAAATTTATGTATTAGATGTTATAAAAATGTAGCAGAACTGACCGAAAATCTTGGTTTATAAAACTATGTACATCAAGAATTATTTTCTTATAATAGTGTCACTGAATATTGTAACAAATTTTTTCTGTTAAAATATATGTAAGCACAAAATAATAACTTAGAGTTACCTCCGATATCTCAGTCAACCGACTCTCCAATTACAACTTTTATGTATACAATTCTCTTTGGTTAACAATTATAAAATATAGACAATAATAATTTTTAATTATTACTAAATGAATGTAGTAAGGATGATGTATTTAAGTAAGGGACAGAAGATTCAGAATCAGAAGATACACATGCGGTAAATCTGAGATGATATACATAAAAAAACAATCAGCAAATATTAACTTATTAAGGCCCATAGCTAATACAGCTGTGATAGCGCCAAACTGAATCCGTGATTCATAGTGTAAGCGAAAAAAAAAATTACCCGTATTTTTTCGTTTTAATAAACAAATTCTTAAAGAATGCCCATTTTTTTTAAATTAAAAGTGTCATTCAATTCTACATTCAATTTGAAACTTTTATTCTTGGTATTTTTTCGATCCGATGCTTTGTTGTATGCAAAAAATTCATAGCATAAACAAAAAAAATTACTCGTGTTTTTCGTTTTGCAAAATTGATTGTTTAAACGATAATTGTTTAAACAAATTGTTAAAAAATGCCTATGTTTAAAAAACTAAAAGTGCCATTTTTGATCCTATGTTAGAAAACAAGAAATTTTTATTCTTGGTATTTTTTCGATCCGGAGCTTTGTTTATGCAAAAAATTATTAACAGTTTGCATGCGCAAAGTTAGCTTCTGGTTTGCATGCTCTGCTCATAGAAAAATATC
The DNA here is from genome assembly GCF_001594115.1 of Trachymyrmex septentrionalis. Classification (NCBI taxonomy): domain Eukaryota; kingdom Metazoa; phylum Arthropoda; class Insecta; order Hymenoptera; family Formicidae; genus Trachymyrmex; species Trachymyrmex septentrionalis. The sequence continues at coordinate 217,698 of NW_017304949.1, forward strand.
ATTCTATTGCCAAGAAAAGCAATTATTCATTTTATTTTTCTTCTTTTAAGTAAAGGTTACTTTCAATAAAGAATATTTTCTCGCTAGTAGTCTTAAAATGTATTCATCCCAAGTTTTAAAAATACTCAATGTCATATGCTCAAAATAAGAATTTATTCTCTTTTCAAGTATAAAATTTTATCGAAAAATTTTATAAAATTTTGTCGAAAAAAAGTCAGATTAGATTAACTTGAATATTTAATAATATATTGATGTATGAAAATTTACTTGGTCAGAAAAATTTGGTATATTTTTTTCAATTCTATACAACAGATTTAAGAAAAGTGAAATAAAATTTAAAAACAAGAAATTTTTTCTTGTTTGAAGTAATTCATATTTTCAATTTAAATAAATATTTATTTTGAAACCAAATTGTAAACATGCCTTTTATATTATTCCATAATAATGTTTTTTCATATAATTATCCTAATTATTTTAAATTAATAAATACCAGGGAATTATTTCGTTTCCGTAATCTCCTCAAATATTATTAGGTCAATCGGAAAGTTCCGTCCGTTTTTTGCAAAAAGTATGGTTTTATTTAAAAAACAAAATAAAAATGTACCTCAATCAAAATATTGTCCATCGTTAGCGATGATTTTTTTTCCCATCTTTCGGGCAGTAAGCGAATTCCGCGGCAAAAGAATGACTCATTTTTGGAGGCTATCCACTGGGGAGAGACCCATTTTTCGACGTCTTCATAAGAAGTGTTCCTCTGCAAGTGCGTGTGTCATCGATCGAAACAAGTGATAGTCGGAAGGGGCACAGTCTGGTGAATAAGCTGCGTGAGGTAGCACTTTCCAGCGAAGTGTTTCTAACGTTTCCTTGACAAGTTTCGTGACGTGAGGCCGAGCGTCATGAAGCAAAATCACTTTATGCTGTCTCGTTTCATATGCTGGTCATTTTCCGTGCAATGCTCGGCTCAAACGGATAATTTGTTCTCGGTAGAGATCCCCTGTAACTGTTTGACCAGATTTCAACAGCTCGTGGTATACTACATCCTGTTGATCCCACCAAATACAGAGTATTGCCTTCTTTCCGTGGATATTCCACTTTGGCGTCGATGTCGATGGTTGGCCTGGATCGCAAATGGTTTTTCGACATTTGAGGTTATCGAAATAGATCCACTTTTCATCGTCAGTCACAATTCGGTATAAAAACCCTTTTCTTTGTTGCCTTGCCAAGCAGAATTTTGCAGATGGTTTTTCGCCTTTCAATGTCTCTTGGCTTCAGTTTATATGAGACCCATTTTTCTTCCTTGTAGACCTTTCTCAAGGCTTTCAAACGATCGGAAATAACAGATTGAGCACAATTTAATGCTTCTGCAAGTTGTTTCTACGTTTGACATGGGTCTTCATCCACCAATGCCTGTAATTCTTCGTCTTCAAATGCTCTTGGTCGTCCAGAACGCTCTTTATCCTCCACCGCTTTTAAAGTGTCGAAACCATTCTCTGTATGTTTTATTGAAAGCAGCATTATCACTATAAATTTTTACAAGCATTCGATGAGCTTCAGCTGCAGTTTTCTTCCATTTAAAGCAAAAGATTAATACTTCGCGCAAATGACGCTTATTTGTCTCAAATGTCGACATTTTCGATGCAGTAAAAAGCAATGTTATTGATGCAAACGTATACTTTTATATACTGAATTTTATTGACAGATGGTAAAACTAAAAAATTAAGCTTGGTTTAGACATAAGAGTTATCGACAGTTCTATTGGGAGTATAAATAAGTTTCCGCCGTTTGACAAACATGGCGCTACCAGTATGTTATAGTTAAAATTGTTAGCTGTAAAACGTCATATCGTAAGGTTGGACATCTGGCAAGAACATAACCTTGAAATATTAGCGATTTTGCATCAGCATCTTATATCTTTTTTCGTGCGAAAATGTCGAGTTTTGAACCGAATAAGCATTATTTGCGGGAGCTTTTGATTTATTTCTTTAATTTGAAGAAATCTGCAGCCGAGGCGCATCGATTGCTTGTAGAAGCATATGGTGAGGCTGCCTTAAGTGAGAGAAGTTGCCGTGAGTGGTTTCAAAAGTTTAAGAACGGTAAATTTGACGTCGAAGACAAAGAACGTAGCGGAAGGCCGAAAGTGTACGAAGACGCGGAATTGGAAGCATTATTGGATGAAGATTCGTGCCAAACGCAAGAAGCACTTGCACTTACATTAGGAGTGACTCAACCAGCAATTTCACATCGCTTAAAATCGTTGGAAATGATTCAAAAGCAAGGAAATTGGGTTCCATATGAACTGAAGCCGAGAAACGTTGAACGCCGATTTTTCACATGTGAAATGCTGCTTGCCAGGCATAAACGAAAGGGTTTTTTGCACCGTGTTGTCACTGGTGATGAAAAATGGATCCACTACGATAACCCAAAGAAGAAGAAATCATGGGGACCACCTGGCCATGCTTCAACATCGACAGCCAAGCCGAACATTCATGGGAAAAATCTCAAGTTGTGTATTTGATGGGATCAGCTAGGTGTCGTTTATTACGAGTTGCTCAAACCGAACGAAACCATTACTGGGGCTCTCTACCGAACACAATTGATGAGATTGAGCCGAGCACTCAAGAAAAAACGCGCCCACTACTACTCCAGACACGACAAAGTTATTCTTCTGCATGATAATGCTCGTCCATATGTTGCGGCGCCGGTCAAAACCTACTTGGAAACACTCAATTGGGAAGTTTTACTTCACCCGCCGTATTCACCAGACATTGCTCCTTCTGATTACTACCTGTTTCGATCGATGGCGCATGGCCTGTCTGAGCAACACTACACATCATATGAAGATACCAAAAATTGGGTCGATTCGTGGATAGCTTCAAAAGATGAAGCATTTTTCCGACGCGGTATGCTGCCAGAAAGATGGAAAAAAGTAGTGGCGATGGACAATACTTCGAATAAAACATTAGGTACCGTTCTTTCACAATAAATGCCCAATTTTTGATAAAAAACGGCGGAAACTTATTTATATTCCTAATAGCTAAAGTTATTCGCTAGATGGACGGAACTTTCCGATTGACCTAATAACATGAAACTGTCAACAGAGGCATGAAATTAAGAACAGTTACAATAGAAGATATACCGTTGGCAATGACTCGATCACACATAAGCGTGCGATTAGCGTAAATGTATTCGGCTTACCGTTCTAGGGATCGTAGATTCAAATCTTGCCGACACGCGACAATGCAATGCAGTTTTCAATAATTAATTGTAGTTAATTTAGCGTCTGTTTTGCGCGTGTAATAAGTTCGAGGATTTTTAGGCGAGGATTCGTATCGGTCGTGGTGATATGTACAATAAACCGACTTGGAACTATTTTCACAAGTTTCTTTGATTTCCCTTGTTCTCACAAACCGTCCTGTCTGTTCGCAGTCTCACAGTCAAAAGCCTCGTATCTCTCGCCAAAACGCTCAACGTTTCCTTAACCTTCTCAAATCTTCTCGAACTTTCTTTTTGTCTCACAATATTATCTTCCGCAGGTCATTCCTCTTCGATCCCCATATTTATATTTTTTAAAAACTAAACCGTTTATTAATTAGTATCTTCCGCGGAAGATACTAATTAATCATTACCCGTTAGTACTTGTACGTATATTTCATTGTCGTTTTCGATACCGAGAAGGAAATTCCTGACCTGCCCTAAGAAACAGCAGAAGCATTTAAATGCCTCTATTGTTTCGCCGAACTGTTGTGTATACAGGCAATATTGTCCGTGTTCGTAACGGACCGTGTGTTGAAAAATACAGTATGCCTTTCTCTGAAATATACCGCATATTTGTGTCTAATATAGGTATAATCGTGGCGATAATTAATAATACAAAATATAGGTATGTAAAACAATAAAAGTATAAATTGAACTGGAACTATATATATATAATAATAACAAAAAAATTATTTTTTTCGTTAAGATATAACCATAATTTTTTTATTACGAGTAAATATGATTTGATGACTTGGTTCAAGCAAAAGAAGATTTCTTCTTAAGTAAATCGAATTTTTAATTTAATTTAATATTTTTGATTGAGAAGTATTACATTTTCTAGAATTCAGAATATATTTTGAATAAATCCTGTGATGAACTTATAATAAATTTGCGGATATATGAACTTTTAAAATACTTAGAAAAAGTCATTATTACTTGCGTACAGTATAAATTTTTCTATGTGTGGGTATTACAAATAAATACGAAAGCTAACTACGTGATTTATAGCATAACCGAAAAAAAATTACCCGTGTTTTTTTGTTTTGCAAAATTGATTGTTTAAATGTTTAATCAACATTAATTATTCGTTTAAAACAAAGGTTGGAAGAAATATTTTTTAAACGTATGTTTAATTTTTATAAAATGTTTATTTTACATTATTTATTCATTTAAAATGTGGTGATAAGAAATTTTTAGTTCACGTTTATTTAACGTTTGGTAAATGTTTATTTCACATTAATTATTTATTTGAAATAATGATTTAAAGAAACATTTATTTAACGTTTTTTTTAAATGCTTATTTATAATAAATTTTACATATTTTATGAATCGTTTTTAAAATAACATTTTTTAAACGTTTATATAACGTTTATTAAATATTTGTTTTTTGTTATTTATTTATTTAAAATATTTTATTTATTTAAAAAAAATGTTTATTTATCGTTTTATCATAAAAAATGTTATTATTTTCTAAAACTCAAATTAATACAGAACGGTTCGAAATAATAAAATAATCACGGAAGAGAAGTTAACACAGTATAATTGCGTCCAATGTACCATATATGGACAATAAGAACTGTGTCCATCAATAGGTATAAGTGACGAAACGTATAAGATACGAGACTCATAATCCTGAGGTTCCAGATTCAAAACCCTTCCGCACGCGGTAAGTGAAAAAGATTAAAATATAATTAGAAATAATTAATAAAATTAGTTGGCTGAAGTTTAGGCACTGTTAATAAAAAAAATAAATTAAAAGAACAATTCTACATTATTATTTTTTCTAATTTTGTTCAAATAATTTAAACATTAAAAAATGTTATGTTAACATCAAAAAAACGTTTCTTCAAACGTTAAATAAACATTTTTTAAAAAATGTTTTTTAAATGTAACAAAAATTTCTTTTAATGTCCTTTTAATTAATAAAAAAGGATCTATTCCATTAATTAAACGTTTTTTTGAATGTTTTTTAAACACTTTTGCAATAAAAAAGATATTTGAAAAACATTTCAGAAAACATTTCTTTGCTGATTGGGAAGCACGGTGTAAACATAGTCATTGTCGTCATTTGGGAATGTCAGCCAAAGATAATTGTACACATAGAAATTGTAATTAGAGAATCGGTCGATTGAGGTATCAGAGGTAATTCTATGTTATTAATTGTAGTTGCATATAGTTTAACAAAAACAATTTTTTTACAGTATTCACTGACACTATTATAAGAAAATAGACGTATACGATTTATAAACCAACATTCTCGGTCGATGATTCTGCTATATTTTTATAAGATCTATAATATCACATAAAAAAATTATTTTACAACTCTTTAAGAGTACATATTAAATTGTAATGTTGCTGCAATATTACATTGCAACATTTCTAAAGTAAACATTTTACCATTGCTGCAATGTTACAGCAATGTTGCAGCCACATTTTCCAACATTCTGTAATGTTGCAATCTTGCAAAGAAAGATTTCTGCAACATTGATGTAATCTTTTGATGCTGGGAATTATCCTTTCGAATAATGCAATTTTCGTTTTTAATATTTTATTATGTATTCAGTAAAAAAAAATTGATTCAGTTAAATAAAAAATTGATTCAGATATTTTTAATGATTTTGTCCCTTCTATTTCCCATTTTCTTTCTTTTCTTTTTCTTCTCTTCTTTCCTCTGTTTGTGTACATTGTATACATTGTACATATACATACGCATGCGTGTGCGTAAATACGCGCATGTGCATATTTATGTCCTTGATGAAAATTTTTCTCAAAAATTTTAATATAATTTTTAAGAATTTCTATATAATTTTTCAGAAATATAATTTTATAACATTCCCATATTTTTTATACGAAGTGGAACACTTTTCAGAAAATCTACGTCTTTTCTCAGAATTTTCCATATATGTTAATTATGAAACATCATAAGATTTCTAAGATTTTTTGTAAGTAAAATTTTTTATGAAATGTTATATAAAATCTAAAAAATTTAAAAATAATTTTAAAAAATTATGGAATAAGAAATCTCAGAATATTTCAGAATTCACATGTATGAAAAATTTTGAGAGAAGATGTGAATATTTCTGAATATTTCTATAAAATGTTTCAATTAAAAATTATAAGAAAAATTTTCACCACGGGTGTGATTAAAAATTGGAAAAAAATTATATTGCAAGAAAAAAATTATAAGAATCATGATTTAAGAGTCATGATTTTTATTTATTTAGTCAACATACACAGAGATGGAAAACTACCTGTCAAGTTCTGTGTTAATAGTTGATTTTTTTCTATCGTTCCGCCATATATTACTAATTCATACCTGCTTGTCGAGAGTAGCTTGCAAATCTATTACTCGTACTGCTGAGTCCTGCTCAGTTGGATCGAGACTCCCATTGCTCAATCTACTGCCAACTTCAGTGGACTTCTCTGTACCTGGTTTTTGTACCGATTGTTGTTGTTGCTGCTGCTGCTGCTGCAACTGATGTTGCTGGTATTGCTGCTGCTGCGGCTGGCTTGCTGCCTGCTCAGTCTCATTCTGCCCGATCACAACACTACATTCAGAATGCCTCGCTCGCATTGCCTCTCCTGCATCGCCGCGCAATTCCCAAAACTACATCTATACTACACGACTACGCGACTGTACGATTATCATGCAAGATTATGATAGATACATTCTCGTGGATGCAGCGAATCAATGAACGACAAATAAAAAGTGATTTATGTTACGATACTTCATATATCATCTGAGAAAAAGGTGCACCTGTATAAATGTTACGAAAGATACGAAACATGTTTACGTAAATATTTATGAGAATTTTATGTTAAATCTTATGCAGTAAGATCTTTAATATTATTTATATGATATGAAACACGGGAAATGTTTTGATATATATATAAAACGACAAAAGATAATACAATTATAAAATTACAGTATTAATGATAATCATATTAATGACAATGATAAAAAAAAACATTAACATTTAAGTAGATGTACATATTGCAAAAAAATATACAATAATTGTACACTAATTGTATACCAATAATGCGGATTCAATTTACGCTTTTGATTTAACTAGAGTTAAACTTCTAGAGTTACAAACTTCATTAATATAAAGAAATTAAAGTTTCAAGTGAAATGTCAACAAGTAAGGGAAGAACGATACATATGCTAAACATGAGCATGCAAAAAAAAATTCCATAAATGCATTTTACGATTTTCAGACAGATTTTAAACTCCTCCACTTATCCATGATCGGTGCGAAGTATGAAAAGCGTATGTATCTGTGAATGTTGGTGCGCACATGGTTTAATTAATATCGTATTGATAATACAATTTTTTATACCTTATTCTGTTGCTGACCTTCGTCTGCCTGTCCATTCTCTTTTGGTGTATCATCCAACTGCCCACTTTTAAGTTTCGTCAACTGTAACCACACTTGCATTAGATAATATTTAAGTAGAATTATCATAATTAGAATATTAAAAATCAGTTATTAACAATAAATTCGTATATTTGGAAAGTAATAAACTATATACAAGGCTTATAATAAGCAATTGAAAGAACTAGTTATAAATGATTTGGTACTATTTTTCTCTTACACAGTCAATCCCAAATGGCCTCCAAGAGACACCGATCTTAATCTTGACTCTTAAAGAGATTAAAATCATTCACTTTTTTCGCCGCTTACTGTTTATTAAAAAGTTATTAGCAAAACAATTCTTATGAATAGTAAATAGTTTTGAACACGAGATACATATTTCAAAACATGAAACAGGTCAATAAGAGTACAACGCAGATCACAATGCAATAAATAAATTATAAAATTGATACATATATTTTAAATTCTAAATACAGAATTTCGATTCATATATATTTACATGAATTGAAATTTTATAAACATACATGAATTGAAATTGTATTGTATTTAGAATTTAAAATATGTATGTATCAATTTTATAATATGTTAAATTAATTGCGCATTGCGATCTGTGTTGTAGATATTGTCATTGATCTATCTCGTGTTTTATTATTTATCAAAGTCTGCTAATACTTATATGTTTGTACATATTTCAGGGGAGTCTCGTTTCACATAACATTTCATGTGATTTGATGTTTATACACCCAGCAAATGAGAACAAATTGGATTGGATAAATCTGTATGAATCAAGTTTTCGAATTCGCGTTATCCACGAAAAAGGTATTGAATTTGTAGAGACTAAATACACAAAATCTATTTCTGAACGTCTAGATAAATATAATAATATGAACTCTCTAGTGGATTCATATAGATTCAGAAATAAAATGCTGATCTGCGATCTCAGAAAGTGCAGATTTATCGTTAGAAGATATGTACCGAGGTGATCACAGATATATCTTTCTTTCCACAGATATATCTTTCTTCCCTAATACTATACACAGAGTATATAACATTACGGATATACAGCGATAGAGTAACTCCCAAATATAATCTGCACTATCGTGGCCAGGATATGTCTAGAAATTATCTTATCGCCGTGGATCCGCAATGTTACAATTACACATTCTATATATCACACCGGAGTTTTTGTTTGGAAGACAACGGCTTATGTACTCATATATCACTTCAGTGTTTTTCAACGATATCACTTGTCGAGGTCGGTGATTAGCAATTAGTGGGTCTTTCGCCATGTTAGACAATTCTTCAATATCGCACGTTAAATTCAAATAAATTAATCGCACGTTCATTGCGTTGAATATTAGGTAAAACACCAAAAATAAATTACCATTACGTAATTACAGATTCAACCGAATTGGTCGCATATTTCATTTTTATGCACTCAGTGAGATACGGGAGCAAATAACTAATCCGTAATTATTGATTTCGGATTACGGATAAAAAATGGATTAAAAAATTCAAAAATTTGATTCGACAATGTCGAATCGCCATTGCTTCAATGAATAATTTTCAACGTTTTTCAATAATTTCTCGTTTGTACATGTTTGAATTTCCAAAATAATAACTGGAAACAAAATACATTGCAATGTTTAAGTTATAATAGCTTTCCCTGGGGAAAAATTTTTCGCAGAATTTTTCAGAATTTTTATATAATTTTAAGTTTCTCACATTTTTTATACAAATTAGAACATTTCTGAAAAAAATCTATATATTTTCTCAGAATTTTTTAAATATGTTAATTATAAAATATAAAATTTCTAAGATTTTCTATAATTATAATTTTTGATAAAATGTTATAAAATTTAAAAAATTAAAAAATATTTTTTAAAAATTATGAGATGAGAAATTTCAAAATATTTCAGAATTCACTTGTATGAAAAATTCTGAGAGAAAATGTAAACTTTCTGAATATTTTTGAGTATTTCGGAAAAATGTTCCAATTCGTATAAAAATTATGAAAACAATTTTCACTAGGAATTTATTTGATTTAGAACGAATATGTTGTTCCACAATTTCCTTCATATAACTTCCAATTATAAAGATCTTATTAAGCAAGGTCCACTTCGACTATCTCCTGGAGACGTTCGACTTCTGACGCGAAGTTGAAGTTTACTCAACCTTCTCCCCTCCCCCCCGTCCAGAAACATCCAACTTGCCACGCAAAGCGAAGTTCATTCGACTCCCCCCTTAGAGGCGTTAGACTTTCCACATAAAGCGAAATTCATCTCATCTCCTCTGCCCCATCTAGGAGCAAGGTTTTCTTGTAAAAAAAGTTGATACAGAACGATTGAGAACGATAAAATTTCTATCAATTTGTACCGTTTTCTATGAGCTGTATCATTAACTTTTCGATATAAATCCTATCATATTTTATTGGCTTCTATAAGATTTATATTCTGTTGGAAACGATAGAAATTCTATTTTTCGTATTCAATCTGTTGTATCTAATGGAATATTAACCCTTACCATACTAGATACAATTTGGTACCTCATCCCTACAAATATGGGTCACTAGAATCCGTCCGTTTTTTCACCTATTCAGAATAATTCAAAAAATCATTAAAAATTCAACATACTTTCAACTTTCTAGAATAAATATTGGCACTTCATTTTGGAAAATAATAAAATATAGTTTACAATTACCGAAACTTACACGAACAGGAATCACTCGGTCACTAGTGACCCCTATTTAATAGGGTAAAGTTTAAAATAACTGATTGACATTAACGTTTCTATCGTTAAATTAACAAGTCTAACAATTAATCGTGTATTATCGACAGAAATAAAATCGTTATAGATTTGAAAATCATTCAATTTCTATCAGCGGTGTGTAGAACCAAGTCTATAAGATTCTATTGTTTTTTAGCAAATTGGAAAACATATCCGAACGTATATGAAATATACTAATACAATTTTAGATACATCTGATTTTCCTAAATAGAAATACTTATTAAAAGTTATACGTTTCGCGGGTTTCCTCCGTGTCCAGATCCATTCTTGAATTGCCAACGTTTCGTGAACCTTGCACTCCACTTCATTAGGGAGCAGCCTGATATTGAGCTGTTTGTCCGGGCCATTCCTTTTTATATTACGCTACTTGTTGGAGTGGTGGAGGGAAAAAAGAGAATTGTGAGTAAGGGGGGGGAGGAATTTTGTGTGTGTGCGTGTGCGTGTGCGTGTGCATGGGCGTCTGCGTGTGCGTGTGCGTGTGCGTGCGTGTGCGTGTGTGTGTGTGTGTGTGTGTGTAGTCGGTCTTCAATAACCGGGAGAATGGTTTATATTTTATTTATGTTGTAGCCATTATCTTTATTTAGATTGTTAGGGTGTTTTTGTATCTCTATGGCTTCTCTATACTTTCTTGGAAAGTATGAAGTAATATTGGCTATTGTGGTCGTTTTATTAAACAGTATTTGATGTCTTGTTTCGATGGTGTGTTCTGATAGTGCTAACTACGTGACGAGTTTTAGCCTGACATCACGTTCGTGTTCTTTTATCCGTAGGTTGACCATTCTCCCGGTTTCTCCAATGTATACTTGCCCGCAAGAACAAGGTATTTTGTATACTCGTGCGGAGCTGAGTGAAGGTCTTTGATCTTTCTTGAGGATTTCTTAAGATTTGTCCTATCTTTTTGGGTGGTTTAAAGATTCGGATATTGTGTTTGTTTAATATCCTGCCAATTCGATCTGTTGTTCCTTTGACATATGGAAGAATGGATAGAATCCTTTCGTCTAGTTGTGTGTCAAAGACTGTTGTCTTATTTGCATGTTTATTAATTGTTTTGATTATGTCTTTTTTGTCGTATCCGTTTTTCTGTAAGACTAGACAGATAAAAGGGGAGATAATAGAGCATAGAATTAAAATTAAATAAATAATTAAGAAGTTATTGATTTTAATTAAAAATATTATGTAAAAAGCCAAAAGGCTTTTAAGTGGTTGAGTTCTGTTTGTAGATGTTCTTTGTCAGAGATGGTAAAAGCTCTATGTACAAGTGAATTGATTGTAGACTGTTTCTGTATGATGGTGCGACTCGGTATGTAGGTATCTATACACTTGATGGCCTAAGCTACCGTCAGGTTTCTTAGAGACAAGAATAGGAGTTTCCCCTTCTAGAAAGGGGAGTTTTCCGTTTTCTTCTATATCTATAATGAAGTGGATATTTGGATATTAATTATTGAGAAAAATAAGGAATTTACAGAGTTCGGCTCTGCCGTGTCTCCATATCACGAATGTGTCGTCTACATAGCGGAACTAAACTTCTGGTTTTTTAGATGTTTTTCTGAGGACTTTTTTCTCAAAATGCTCCATGAAGATGTTGGCGATTACAGGAGAAATAGGAGAGCCCATTGCCGCTCCTGAAGTTTGTTCATAAAATTGGTTGTTATAGGAGAAGTAAGTGATTGTTAAGCAGTTGAACCTTCTTTCGAACAGAGCATAATTAGACAGAGCGTTTAATTAGCATTAAACGACGCAAAGTGATCCTTTTTTACGATAAAGCTTGACCTCATATTGCATTATCAGTGAAGCAAATGCTATTAAAGCTGGAATGGGAAGTCTTATCGCACCCCGCGTATTTTTCAAACATTGTTCCATCTGATTTTCACTTGTTGTGGTCGATGCAACATGCTCTAGAGGATACATTCATAATTTCAAAGATGTGCGAAAATTTGTTGAAAATTGGATTAACTCCAAAAGAGAATTTTCTCATCGTCGCGGAATCGTTCATTATCTTGTTTAATATTGTAAGTCAGTTTTTGAGGAAAGAAATAAATTCAAAACTAAATCACACTTCTAATACAAAAGAAACTATAAAATTTAATCGTTTTTTAATAAATTCAAAAACCTATCTAAATGTATACGAGAAGCACGAAGGGCATTTCATAGATTTCTATCTGATCTGAGAGTAGAAATACCTATAGAAATACGAGTAAAGTGTAAATTTACTGTACAAAATGAATTGTTACCAATATAATATTTAAACAATGACATTCGGCAAAGTAAAAAGCTAAGTTTATAAGATTTTATCGTTTTTTTAACAAATTCGAAAACTTATCAGAATGTATACGAAAAATACGAACAAAATTTCATAGATTTCTGATTTTTCAGAATGAAAATATCTACAATAATTTCTCGTAATTTTACTAGACAAAATGGATCGTTCTCAATCTGCAATTTATAATCAATGAATTTCTCTCGGTAAAGTCCGGAACCAATTAAAGCTGTATGATTTAATCCTAGCATTGTTATTTTTAGTTACCTTTCCAACCACATCAGGATCTGTGAAACCCTGCAACTTTATCAAGCTATATCTCTAGACTGAATACATATTTTTTAACTCAAAACGTATAAAATTTGTACCTCGAAGTCAGACAAAGACAGATAGAAATAAATCAAATAAATAATATTTTATTTTCCATTAATTATAATGCTTCAAAGAAATTTTATTGGAAAAATTCACAAAAAATGACTACTTTGAATAAAAGTTCTCAAATTTTTAAATTTAACGTTCAAGCAAAAATCCATAGGAATTTTTTAATTGACCCTTTGGATTAACAAAAAAAAAGTACGATATGAATTCTCAAAAAAGTAATTATTTGAACTATCGAAAATCGACATTTTTGAAAAATCTACATATTTTATAATAAATTTACAATTAATAAATAAAATTTTATTATTTGAACAATATAAAATTATACATAAAGGATTGTACATGTATAAATATTATTATATATAATTAAGTTCATTAAAATTTAGTTTAGAGGATGATGCAACACTCGCTCTAAAGCAATAGGTATATCCTCCCCGGTCGAACGATTTCTGAAGACTGACAGAGATTATAAAATTTCTACTATTTATTATATTGAAATAATTATTTTTAATTCTAGATTTTCGTGTACTTACTTTTATACTATCCGAAACTCACAATCAGTAAATGTATATTTAATAAAAAATAAAAGAGTACCCAAAACGTTGAAAACTTATAAGCTAATCACGTGTGGGTCCCAAGTATCCTCTTTAAACTTTCGTACATTCTCACATCAAGAATAAAAAAAAAATACCCTTGCAGGCTTATCATATCTATGGATAGTTAAAATTTTTTTCAGTCTTAATCCGGGTCTTCAAATTATATTATAAAAAGTTACATCAATGTGAAAAATTGCATAGGATACGTTGGACCTAAGAGTGGCTGGCTAGGATTAATTTTCGTTTTTTATCAAATTAAAAAATCTGTCTGTACCTATGCAAAATAAAAATAGTTGTTATTTTATATTATTTAGTTCCGGTCATGACTTTTACATATGTCAAGATCAAGGTCATTGGAGCTGGATCCTCGAAATTATATAATTACCGTTTATTTTCATGAATAGTTGTAAATATTGTTATGCGTTATTTCGATTACATGTATACATATACACATACATAGCAAAAAATATTTCGTATTTGTGTTAGAATCCTCTCAAATTCTGATAAAATTTTGTGTTGAATTTTTAATATCCGAGTTTTAATTTAACATAATATGATTATATTATTTGAATATTTTGTGTTAAAATAAATTTAACATTTTTCAATGTTAAAATAATACATTTTATAGATAAGTAAACAAATAACATACAAATAATGTAGTTTAAGATAGTTATAACCCAAAATGCATTATTCAAGAATGTCTTTAAATTTTCGTCTCAAGTAATTTAGATGTTAATACATATGTCTGTAAAAAATAGCTCGAATTACCATTCCGTTTCTGATATGTATAAATGATCAAATATCGCAGATTTTTTTATACCTATTATTGTAGTATAGCTATTTTTGCTGTGATTTTTCGTATAGTCTCGAAATCATATTAAAAAAATTAATGAAAAAAGAGTCTCAAATAATTAAATGAGGAAACTCGTGTAACAACACTGTAAATATTTATCGCTCGATATTAAAGTTTGAGTCAATAAAAAAATCTTAATTTTATACATTTTCTCGAAAATTGAGAACGTTCATTAGATATGGCAACGTCGTATTTTCAAGGATTGATAAGGAAGTTGTCTTTCGCATTCTTGTCATTTCTTCGCGAAAATCGCTTTACACTTTTTTTGCTAAAACTGTACTTTTGGTATATTTTCCTTTATAACGCAATTAAGAAAATATTTTTTTCTTTCGTATAAATATCTTGACAAATAACTTGTTGAGCCTACATTTGTCTGTTCACAAAAAAGCGACGTTGCCACGATCTAATTCCTCTTATTTACTGTGTGATACGGAAGTTTCCTTTTTTTTCTTAAATTAATTTATTTTATTATGATTTAATATTGTAAGTATATAAAATACTTCGTTTTATTATTTTTAGATTTTACATAGCGATATACTTGCTTGAAATTTAGAGACATGTTTGAGTCTGTCGTTGACTCGCATAGTTGGAGTATAACTATCTTAAAGAAGTTGTAAGGCTAATGCAATATGTTAAGAATTATTGAAAAAAGTTACAAATTATTCTAAATTGCATAAAAGTAATACAAAAAAATTAGAAACAGTTGACCATCTGGATCAAAAGTAATTTCAATAAAAAGTAATATTTTTTTAATTTATACTATAATATGAAAGTAAAGAAGTATGAAAATTTATTAGGAAATAAATTTATTATGAAATTTATTATAAAATAATGATAAAAATGTCAATTTTTTTATGTAAGTACTTTATGAATTCAAAAATATTTATGTAAAGTTACATTGAGATACAAATATTAATTATTCAATAAACAAAATATTTATTTGTTATAAACTAATTGATGAGTCTCAATGAAACGTTGCATAAGTCATTTTTAGTATTTAGAATATACAAAAATTTAGACTTTTGTTATTATTTGAAAATTTTTATTTATAACAATAAAACTAATATTAAATAAAATAAAAATGTGATGTTCAATAAAAACAGAACGTTATGAACACAACTTTCACGTATATGTATAGGGTGTTACAGATACATACTAGGCAGTACGACGGTTTAATTACATTAAAGTTTATATTACAAAAAAAGGCATTAATTTATTAATCGATTTATCTCAAAGGAATTATGATTCAATTTATGCGAAAAAGAATGCGAAAGACAACTTCCTTATCAATCCTTGAAAATACGACGTTGCCATATCTAATGAACGTTCTCAATTTTCGAGAAAATGTATAAAATTAAGATTTTTTTATTGACTCAAACTTTAATATCGTAATTTAATTTATGTTATTACAAAGTTTTATTATTTATATTATAAAATTTGTATTATAAAGTCACCGCCATTACCTACTGAATTGCACCTGCTCCGCAAAATTTGCCGCGCAACCCGTCGTACTCCCTGGTACGTATCTGCAACACCCTATACATAGTGTATTTAAAGCATAAATATTAATATACGTGTTTTATGCCCTTACAACCTCCTTAAAACATAAATTCTAAGAATAAATGAATAAAAAGTGTTACAATTTAATATATTATTATTAAGACTTTAAATACAAAGCGCCTCTTCGGTCGAGTGTTAAGATGTTGAACTACTATCTAATATCCATTCAATTAAATTGAATTAATATTTCAGAAATAAATTGAGAGCCGATGAATTTATCGGATTCACACAATCAATCTGAAACAAATAATCCCCCCAAATTCTCCCAAATCTTAAAAAACTGTAATAAACTTATTGCGAAAAATATTGCCTCGGCCGGGAGTCGAACCCGGATCTCTTACATTCCGTGTGAGCGTCCTGAGCCTTTAGAC
>NW_017304949.1:234210-251355 GCF_001594115.1 Trachymyrmex septentrionalis
CTCGGTAGTCTAAAGGCTCAGGACGCTCACACGGAATGTAAGAGATCCGGGTTCGACTCCCGGCCGAGGCAATATTTTTCGCAATAAGTTTATTACAGTTTTTTAAGATTTGGGAGAATTTGGGGGGATTATTTGTTTCAGATTGATTGTGTGAATCCGATAAATTCATCGGCTCTCAATTTATTTCTGAAATATTAATTCAATTTAATTGAATGGATATTAGATAGTAGTTCAACATCTTAACACTCGACCGAAGAGGCGCTTTGTATTTAAAGTCTTAATATTTATATAGACGGTCTTGTTTCCAATCATATTGTTTAATATATTATAAATGTTAATTTTATTAAAGAAATATGTTCTATACAACTAGTTACAGATCTTATATGTAAAAAGATATAGATATTTTGTGTTTTCTCTTTGTAACAGTAAATATCTGTTAAATCTATATATATTGTACATGTTAAATATCACAAAGGCATTGACTAAACTAAAAGTGTAAAAGAACATCTAATTTCAGTTATTAAATTTAATATTATAAAAACTTGAAATACGAAGCGCCTTATTGGTAGTGTTAAGATGTTGAACTGCTATATATTATAATATACACTTATTTAAATTGAATTAATTTTCAGAAATAAATTGCGAGCCGATAAGATTATCGGATTCACACAATCAATCTGAAACAAATAATCCCCCCAAAAATTTCCCAAATCTTAAAAAACTGTAATAAACTTATTGCGAAAAATATTGCCTCGACCGGGAGTCGAACTCGGATTTCGTGCGAGCGTCCTAAGCCTTTAGACTACCGAGACCTTAGCAACATTCTTTGCAATAACCGATATGTATAGAGAGTTACGCATATATAGGCGAGCATGTACAATATAAACAATATGATTGGAAACGAGACCGTGTATATTAAAACTTGAAATACGAAGCGCCTTACCGGTCCGAGTGTTAAGATATTGAAATACTATATATTGTAATATACACTCATTTAAATTGAAAATTTAAATGAATTTATTTCTGAAAATTAATTCAATTTAAATGAGTGTATATTATATAGTAATTCAACATCTTAACACTCGGACCGGTAAGGCGCTTCGTATTTCAACTTTTAATATAAACGGTCTCGTTTTCAATCACATTATTTAATCATATTATAAATGTGTCAATTTAACATAAAATTTGTTTTTAAATTGAAATTTTTGTTTTGAAATCGAAGTATTACGCTTCTTGTGTTAATTTTTTACATAATATTTGTGTTACTTTCTAACATATTCATGTTATATTAAATTAACACAAAAATTTGAGTGGACCGTTTAGTCTTATGAATAATTGATGTATTTCTATTATATAAAAATAGTTCAATTATTTCATTCATAAAACGTGAGCTAAAGACTCATGTTAATGCTAAAATATTTTCACGATAATTCAAAATTGTTAATTAATTGAAAAATAAGTTTTTCGGTTTGTATATCAACAATAAGGAATTTACATTTAATCAGTTGGATAACATTATCGCTTCTTTAATTTTACCCGTAATTTTATAAACATGCTTCATTTTGTTATAACAAAGTAGAACAAAAATGTCGAAAAAAATGTTGAAAAAACGTTTTTCCGTAACATTAAGTAACGGTTACAAGTAAACGTTTTTAATACATTATAAATGTCCGTGTAGAAAACGTTACAAATAACAATTAATTAAACATTTACGAAACCAATATAAAAACTTTTATAAAACTTTTTTTTAATGTAAAAGAACCATTTGTAAATATTTACCTACAAGTTTAGCTAATGTTATTACAACATTTATATAACCCATCTCATGTGGAAATTTCCTCATCTTTCCTACTTATTAATTGGATTCTTACAAAATTTCCTTAGAAAAGGAAAAAACCTAACAGAATTTTAATTTATTTTCCTAACATAAAACCTAGTTTTAATAAATTATTGGGGAAATATAAAAATTTCTGATTAGTTCTTCGTTAGAAAATCAGGTTTCCATACAATAAAGGTGCAATTTCATGCGACGCTAAAACGCTTGACGCTCGTTTTTTTCGTTTTCACTCTAATTTGTTCGTGTTCACTCTATATAATTTTATCTATGATTGCCGCTAAAAAATTCGTTTCTATTCAACTTTTCAGTTGGCGGGCCAATTCTTGTAATATAAAATATATTTTGTACATTTTTAATTGGAAAATTTTGTTTATTAAAGTTCCAATATGCAGAGCAAAAAAAGTGAGATAAATAAATAAACATAAATAATACTTTAAATATTTGTCTAATATAATATAAGAATATAGGTAATTATTTAGAATATAGCAATAAGGAATCCCACATAAAATCTTAATAAAAATATACTCATTCAACGCGTTTTCACTCAAAATGAAAGAATCTGGCAGAAGAACGCAGCGGTCGTCTAGTAAATCGAGTTATTAAGTATTAAAGTTAGAGATTTCAGAGATTAAGATGTCTGTTATCCCGACTCAATATAGCGCTATGTACACGTTTTGCATTAATTACACAAATTCACTGTTTTAAAACCAAATTCTCTACTTCACAAACACAAATTTACTGCTTTAAAAACACAAATTCGCTGCTTCGCAAACAAATTTATTACTTTAAAAACACAAATTTATTGCTAATACAAAGAATTTATGTGGTTAAGGCTCCTGACTACTCAATCAAGAACTCTGTGTTGACGATAGCGACACTGAATCAGACGACGGTCTGACGAAACTGGTAGTCATACAAGCACGAGCCTATGTACGAGGTCTGTTCAAAAAATATCGCAAATTTTGTGTTTTTTCAAAAATTATTTATTTATTCATGAATATCTATTTTGTCCCCTTCAAAGTAATCCCCATCAGATATTATACACTTGTGCCAACGTTTTTTCCAATCCTCGAAGCACTTCAAAAAATTATTTTTTGTGATCTTGTTCAGCTCCTCCTTCGATGCCGTCTTTATCTCCTCAATCGTAGCGTAGCGTCGTCCTTTCATGGGCCTCTTCAGTTTCGGGAACAAGAAAAAGTCACAGGGGGCCAGATCTGGGGAATACGGTGGCTGCGGCATCATTAGTGTGTTGTTTTTGGTCAAAAATTCGCGCACAAGCAACGATGTGTGAGCAGGGGCGTTATCATGGTGCAAAAGCCAATTTTTGTTCTTCCACAAATCCGGGCGTTTCTGGCGGATTGCTTCGCGCAAATTGCGCATAACTTGCAGGTAATATTCCTCATTGACCGTTCCGATTGGCCAATACTATTTTCTTCACTTCATCAATGTTTTCGTCTGTTGTTGACGTGCTCGGGCGTCCGGCACGCTCTTCGTCGTTCACATCTTCTCGGCCCTCTGAGAACATTTTGTACCACCGATAAACGTTGCTTCGGTCCAAGGTAGCTTCACCATATGTCACAGTCAACATTCGGAATGCGTCCGCGCACTTAATTTTGTTTTTCACACAAAATTTGATACAGATTCTTTGATCCATTTTTTGGAATAGGCAAAAATCGAAGACGAGCCAAACGTGCAAGCAAAGTAGCTGTCAAAAATTAACTGAACATTCAAAATGGCCGAACTTGTCGGCATAAGTGAGAGACATGAGTACCAACATAACGCCACAAAATATCGAAAATCGAATATACGTAACCCGCGGAAATTCAAAATTCGCGATACTTTTTGAACAGACCTCGTACATACGTGTGCTTACCTTCGGCGCGCCGAGAGTGAACGAGACAGCGAATTTCTTCTCACACTAGTCGTTTGTTTCAACGACCGAAAATGCTTTCTCGGCAATCTCGGTCGCTCGGCCGCCCTCAGCATCATTAAGGGGCGAGGGGCATTCTAAATAACATATAAGTTTTAATAAATTGTAGTAATAGTATACCCCTCTCATTAATCCAAGATAGTATAAATCATGTTAAAACAATTTACAAGATATTGAATTGTTTACGAGTTTTTATGCGCGTTATATACTTCCTTCATAAACTCGAGTAGCAAAAATAGTTCAGTAAAAGTAGAAATTTACCGGAAAAAAATTATAAATCAGCATTTCTCTTCACGAAAATCTTTGAAAGGCCATCAGAAAAGAAATGCGTATGTTTGAAACTCGAGACTTGTAAAGAAAATATGCGAAAGAAAATCGAATAGTTGCAAAAAGCACGTTTTTCACTTATAAAACGAAAGATATTGATTGGAAAAAAATTTGGTACAAAAAATGTACAAAAGATATTCGAAATACCTACAAAATGAGACGTGGAACATTAAAATCGATTTATTAGACAATATGATTGGAAACAAGACCATTTATGTTAAATACATTACTTTAGATACGAAGCGCCACTCCGGTCTGAATGTTAAGATGTTGAACTACTATATACATATATTCATTTAATTGAATTAATTTCAGAAATGATAATTGCGTACCGATATGGTCGGACTTTCAACGCAATCAATCTGAAATATAATAAAGGGTGTCCCAAAATTAACGCAAGATTTGAATTAAATATTATAGAAAACACAGTTTTTAGTCTTTTGATTGTTATTTTTTTATTGAATCATAAAGTACATAGGATAGGGTTATTTGTGGAATAACACATCGGGCAAATGGCCTCCACGGCTTTGCATGCACATACGCACTCGTTTGTCGAAATTTTCCATGACCATTTTGCATAAATGTGGCTGAATTTCGTTGATGCAGCGTTGAATCTCCTCCTTTAATGCACGGGTGGTTGTGGGCTTGTTGACATAGACCTGTGATTTCAAATAACCCCATAAAAAGAAATCTAATGGTGTTAAATCACACGATCTAGGGGGCCAATTCTGATCACCTAAACGAGAGAGTACACGACCTGGAAACGTCTCATGCAGTAACTGAATTGTTTCACGAGCTGTATGGCATGTGGCACCGTCTTGTTGAAACCACATATTGGCCACATCAATATCATCCAATTTCGGCAGAAAGAACTGTGTTATCATGTAGCGATATCGAGCACCAGTAACAGTCACTGCTTGACCAGCCTCATTTTCAAAAAAGTATGGTCCAATGATGCCTCCAGCCCAAAATCCACACCAAACAGTGACACGTTGTGGATGCATTTGTTTTTCGACAATCACATGTGGGTTCTCCGTACCCCAAAAGCGGCAATTTTGGCGATTAACAAAGCCATCAAGGTGAAAATGTGCTTCATCGCTTAGGATGATTTTGCTCGAAAAATCAGCATCCATTTGTTGAATAATGAACACACGTTGTTCTATCGTGTAAAATTGTTAAATTGTTTTTTTTTGGGTTGCCAACGCTTTACTGCACAAATGGCGGCAAATTCAAATCTTGCGTTAATTTTGGGACACCCTTTATTAATAATCCCCTCAAATTTTCCAAATCTTAAAAAACTGTAATGAACTTATTGCGAAAAATATTGCCTCGGCTGGGTCGAATCCGGATCTCTCGCATTCCGTACGAGCGTCCTAAGCCTTTAGACTACTAAGACGCTTCTTTTTGCTAGATTCCTTTGTTTTATACAAAACCGGATCAAATAAGCCTAATTTGATTTTTTTAATGATAGGGATTAAATGAATTATTATCCTTTTTTTTTTTGTTAGACCTTTATTTTTATGCCAAAAATCAATAAAATTAGGCTTACTCGACGTGTTTTTCCGTAAAAGGAATCTGACAAAAAAAGCGTCACTCTTCCCCGCGAGCTTGACACATTAATCCTACGACTATTCAGATTAAGAAATCTGTCACAGCCTTGTGCTGACCAGTATCATGCCGCTACAGAGGACAATCGCTTCTCGATGGTAAGAACGGCAACAAGGATGGACTGGGGAAGTAAAATATTAGAACACAAACACAAACACAAACAGCACAGTCAAAGTCGGTCACAATTATGCTCAAAAATAAAACATGCAATACTTAGATCGTAGCGAGACGAAATACATCCGTGATGATCGAACGATCTCTCGAGACTGAGGACAATCTTTGTTATTATCATTTCTTAACTAAATTATAAATAAATATCAGCGTATTATTCGTTTCCATGTAATCTTTTCAAATGTTAATAATATTAAACTGAGAGATATAAAATTAAGAATGCTTATAGGAAGTATAACGTTGGCAATGAGTTGATCACAAGTATGCGATTAGCTCAGTGTGATGCCTATTACACACTGGATGAGTGACGGGCAATATTTAATGAGAACTCTGTTTTGCATCGTCACGTGCAAAAAAGCAGAGCTTTCATTGGATATCGCTCATTGCTCATAGTTCA
Organism: Trachymyrmex septentrionalis; assembly: GCF_001594115.1. NCBI lineage: Eukaryota > Metazoa > Arthropoda > Insecta > Hymenoptera > Formicidae > Trachymyrmex > Trachymyrmex septentrionalis. The sequence continues at coordinate 240,481 of NW_017304949.1, forward strand.
TCGCGTTCAGTGTGCAGTAAACATGAATGTATTAAGCAACCATTCTAGGGATCGTGGGTTCAAATTTTATCGGCGATGTGATGCGTTTTTCAATAATTAATTGTAGTTAATAAGATGAAGAATATAGGTATGTAAACAGATAAATATAAATTGAATTGGAAAAATAAAAAGTAATACTAACAAAAAAATTTATTTTTTGTTAGTCACATATCAATATAATGAATGATATATTTTTATTTCCCAATCCGGATTCTAACGAGATATTCTAATCAGATTGTAATAATAACTAGGGAAAATCGATCGAATTCCTACTTAAATTTTTACATGGAATTTTTATAATAAATCCTGGACGTTCATTCACTGAAAAAAATGCATGTAATTTTACATAGAAGTTACCCGTATATAACCGGAAAATTACCTAAATATGATTGGAAATTTTCAACAGCTAGTGAAGGGGCGGTTAGAAAAGCGCTGATTGGTCTCTCTCAAAGAGACGAATATTGTAATTAGAACGCGTAACTGCAAATACTAAAGGTATACTAAAAAGTATTTCATTTATTTATCGTACGACAAATTTTTCAAGTCTGTTGATTGGTTATAGGTTAGAGAGATCCAAGCATCTCTCTATTCTATAGCCAATCTCTGTTCTGCACACATTTGTCATACAACAAAAACGCACAAATGAAATAGCGGCCGTAGATTACTTTAAATAAGAGCTAATAGAAACAGAACGCAAATGAGACCAAAATGAAATGAGTTTGTGCAACAATCTACTACACAGCTAGCCATTGTAAAACAAATTCATGTCTTCATTTCATTAAAATGTATATACTAGATCTACAAATAAGTTCTGACTCTTTTTTTTTTTACAGAAAATTGATATTTATTCATAAAAAAACCAAAGCACATGTCATTGTTCAAAATAGATCTCCATTACTTTCGACACATTTTTGCCATCTTTCGGGCAACTGGCAAATCCCTGCTCGGAAGAATGATGGTTTTGATTCAATAAATTCGGTTATGGAATTTTCGACCTCTTCGGGTGTTTGAAAGTGCGTATCACGAGATGGTGCTATAGAGCACGAAAGAGGTGGAAATCTGTAGATGCCATATCTGGAGAATAAGCACATGATCGAGAATTTTCCAGCCCAAAATAAAGATTAATTCTTTGGTTGCTATCGCCAAATGGGGTCGTGCGTTATCCTGCAGCAGTATCTACAGTATCACCTGATATAGTTCCCCGGCCGATATAGGATCGTTTTTATTTCATCATTTAAACGCATCAATTGTTGTTAACGCTCAGACGTGTCAACAATTATCAATAATAATTGATGCTTTCCCCAGGTCAACAATTATCAATAACAATTCATGTTTTCCCCAGGTTTTAGCAACTCAAAATATAGTACATCTTTCATATCTCACCAAATGCATAACAATACTTTTTTCGAGTAAATATTCGGTTTTGCAATTGACATTGACAGTTCTCCAAGATAAATTCATGATTTTTTTCTTTTCTCATATAGAATTCACTTCTTATCACCAGTTATAATTTAAACCGAAAATCCTGCTTAAATCTTGACAACAGGCAAACTGCTGTGTCGTAGCGTCTCGCTTTGTTTTCTGAGCATGTGCAGGACCAAACAACCAGCCGTCTATATTCTTCCCAGCTTCTGCAATCGATAAGAAATCGCTTGTTAAATGACACCCAGTTGTTCAGCAAGCTTTTTGTGTTTGACAAGGATTTTCTTGCAACAGCTGATTCAATTCCTTCAACTTTTTTGTGCTCCCGAACGATATTGATCGGAAAGATTGAAATTACCCGTCCGAAACTTTTCCGAAGAAGTGCGGATGAAGTGCAGAGGTGGTGCGGAAAAGATGCGAAAGAGATGTAGAAGTGGTGTAGAAAACATGCAAAAAGAGGTGCGGAAGATGTGTGGAAGTAGTGCAGAAAAAGTGCGAAAATGGTGCGGAAGTGATGCGTAAATTATTTCCTATATAAAACATTTCGATTTCTATGGTCTGAAAACCATCAACAACTATAGGCCAGTGTATTATAAAAACTTATAAGTTTTGTGATAAAAAATTTTGTTAAGTACTGATAGACTTTTCGATGCATGTAATTCCATATTGAATACTGTAGTAAATGAACCATAAAAACTTATACGAGGATAAAATAATCGAATTTCAAGTTGTCCAGACATGCGTGCAATTATAGCTTAGAGTTAGCGTGTTAGGTTATTACTCCATAGATCTTAAGATTCGAATTTCGTCGATATTACATATCTCTTTCAAGTGCCATACGCTCATAGCATGTAGGCGCCTCCCTCTCATATACCTATGCATGTATTTACATTGATCGTACACAAGGTGACCTACAGTATAAACGCCAATTCTGAACGGCAATTTTTGGTAGAGAGGTTTCCTGCAGATTCTGCAACTCTATTCTGTAACTCTCAACGCAAATTTCGTTGTCATTATAACGATGCTGCGCAACTCTTTCATCATGATAAAAAAGCTGCGCAGCGACGTTATAATTATAACGAAATTTGCATTAAGAGTTACAAAATATTATAGATCTGCTGGGCAAATATACTACTCGATGATTTGCCATTGCCTTCCAAGAGGAGCTACAAGCGTACAAAAATTTTTCGATTCTGTCGGAGATCAAATCCAGGATCTCTATAATAGTATAGCAGACCAGTGCGTAAGCTGCTGGAAAAGTTTCTACAATCTAGTACTTCCAGTGGCGTCAATGTCCTGCTACTATCATATCCGTAAAATTAGACGTTTTTAACCTATAATTCAATTGACAGTTTGTACTCAAGCCAACTAGTTTTGTTTGCATAGTATTTTTTAAAAGAAAGTTATTTTGTAAGAAAATGGAAATTTCGCGTGAAAATTTTCGGGCAATGATTTTTTACGATTACAAATGTAATCTAACTCTGAAACAATGCATAGATCGACTTCATTTGACTTTTGGGAATAGAGCATCATCCAATAGGACTGTTTATAATTGGTTTGCCGAATTCCAGCGTGGATGTACCTTTCTTAGTGATGAATTCCGTGAAGGTCGTCCATCCACGTCTGTGTTGCCACTAATGTTGATGCTGTGCGTGAAATGATTGAGCGAGATCAGCATATAACATACCACGAGATTCAGGCATCCTTAAGCATTGACATGAAAGCAATACATACGATTTTGCATGATCACTTGAGCGTACGGAAACTTTGCAGTCGTTGGATCCCACACAATTTGACCGAAGCTCAAAAACATGCTCGTGTTAAATAGAGCAAAGAAATGCTCAAGAAATTCAACCGAGGTCGGTCAAATTTGGTCTACAACATCGTTACTGGGGACGAAACATGGATCTATTCGTATGAGCCCGAAAGTAAACAACAATCCACTGTTTGGGTATTTCAAAATGAACCAAAACCAACAAAAGTTGTTCGTTCGCGCAGTGCTGCCAAGCAAATGATTACTTGTTTCTTCGGTTATACCGGACATGTGACAATCGTGGCTTTAGAGGATCGAAGGACCGTAAATACTGATTGGTATACAAAAATTTGTTTGCCAGAAGTCATAAATGAATTGCGTACAACAAACCGAAATCATCCTTCATCATGACAACGCCAGCTGTCACACAGCACGTCAAACCGTTGATTTTTTATCCAGTAATAGTGTCGAATTGATGACTCATTGTCCGTATTCACTTGATTTATCACCTAATAACTTCTTTTTGTTCTCAAACATTAAAAATAAGATGCGTGGTGAGCGATTTGCGTCGCCTGAAGCAGCTGTTGAAACATTTCGTACACTGATTTCTGAGGTTACAACCTTAGAGTGGAAAAAATGCTTCAAAAATTGGTTCGAGCGTATGCAAAAATGTATCGATTTTAAAGGCGAATACTTCGAAAAATAATAAAGCCATTTACCGAATTTTACATGTTTTTTTTCATATTGTTTGCAGAAACTTTTCCAGCAGCCTATACCACGCTCGTGCTGGACACTACATATGCATTTTCGAAAAAAATATATATATATGCGTATAAATATACGGCGTAGCATGATTTTAAGCATGATGAACATATGATGTAAATATGAGAATAAAAAATAAACAGTTTGTTAAGACCGTATATATGAATACACAATAAGTAAGAGTTTAATGCCAATTACGATCGAAGCTGAATCTTAGACGCCTTTAAATAATTTCTATATGAATTATATACTAAATATGTAGTCATTTAAACTGAACGCCAAATTGATGTTTCGGACTTATAAACGTAATTAAACTACTATAATAAATATATAAATTAAATTGATAAACATTTTAATAATTTGATGCTCAATCTGGCATCTTATTAAAAAGATGTTGTACCGAAAAACTGTAAATAAATTTACATTATTGTAAATAATTTATGTAATAAAAATAAAAAATATTTTACTTTCTATTTCTTATATTTACGTCGTATTTGCATTTAATAAATACCTACGTAGAAAACGACAGATTCAATCAAATTTTCGATAAATTCTTATACATTCATGATTCTTAAGTACGAAAAGAAACTATAAGAAATGATAATGTAATAACAGGATATGAAAGGAAACGATAAAGAATTATTATAATTGTAGAGTTACGATATTATTTTGTTAATTTAACGATTCATAACTAGTATTATACTACTCCCGTGTTGTACTGTTTTCCGAGAGAATTAAGCGAAAAGTGTGTTGGTACGAACAATTCTGCAGTTTATAACAAAAAAACAGATTTGGATCTGGCGGTCGCTCCGTTCGGACGTGTTCCAACCGCTCCTGTTCTTGCACTTACATTCGCTCTCGTTCTTATTATAAAACACTTAAATAAAGTCTTACTTACCTTTTCTTAAAAATCTGTGTCACCTCATTTCTACGACTCGAGAGTGCATTTACACGGACTTGCAATACGCGCGGACGTAACACTATTATACAATATTAGCATACAATAACATCTAATAAGTTAAATCTTAAAGAGTATGATAATACTCCAATGAAATATCATGTAGTATTTCGTGAAATCATGAACAAAATACATATTCAAAACGATAAAAATAAAATAGTTTTCTTATTTTTTCTATCAGATTTTGTTATACATGAGATCTTACTTTTTCTATCAGATTTTGTTATATATGGGATCTGTACATGGGAAACAATAAAAATCTTATCGAAAAATTCTTATAACGCCATGTACGTTTTCTATCATATATACACGATTCACATTAGTGAATTCACGAACCAGATTTCATATTCAAGACAATAACATTTTTTTCTATCTTTTTCTATTAACTTTTTTCAGGGTAGAACATCACGTGAAATGAGACTTACCTCATACCTATTACTGGAATATGTATCTTATATTAAAAGTTGCGTATCAATCATGAAATATATACCTTATATGTTAAAAATTGCGTAAAAAATTTTTGTTTTGTTAATAACTTTTCCATGAACAGTAAGCGAAGGAAAGCGTCAATGAACTTGATCTCCTTGAGAGTCAAGATCTAGATTAAGATCACTTGAAGATCATATGGAGCTGACTGTGTAAAGGAAAATGTTTATCCAGCCGATTCTTGAAGCGAAGCAATAAAACCAAATCAAAGTTTTTAAAAAATCAGGATCAAATTGATCAGTGGTAAGAATCTTATTCGAAACGTTCGATAAAATAAATGGAGATAACCATCAACACCTGAGTATTATCTGCATTTCCTAATTCTTCGTTCTTACATTAGCGTTTGACTGTTATTAGCCTTATCTGAATTTTTATTTTATTGTTTAAGATTGAGAGTCCTTATATTTATATATTTATATTTGTATATTTATATAATTTTGTTAATTATTATTATTTTTGAATAACTAAAATTAGATCTTAAATGAGTTTGAGTGAATGAAAACTTAATTTTTGTTATTGTAAATAGCCTTAATAATTAACATAATTAATAATATTACAAGCTTACAATAACGTATAAGAAATCGTTAAATGTCCAACAATGCTAACTATGGACAATATTGAACAGTTTTAATTTTCAAAGTATACTGTATGTTTTTCCAAAAGTATAGGTCAATAAATAGTCACTATTTTAATATCGATTCGTTAAAAAGTATGTTGTAGATCAATGCATATTTACATATGCTAACAACCTCCTAGGTTTGTTCAAACATATGACGCAATTAAACAACCATCCTATATAGCAATTATGTGTTTTTATTTATATCAATACAATTTTCTTGTTCCTCAATGTAAATCATTCCAGCTACGCCCTAGTAAAAATTTTTCTTATAATTTTTATATAAATTGAAACATTTCTCAAAAATATTCGGAAAGTTTACATTTTTCTCAGAGTTTTGCATACAAGTGAATTCTGAAATATTCTGAGATTTCTTATCTCATAATTTTTAAAAAGTATTTTTAAATTTTTTAGATTTTATAACATTTTATCAGAAATTATACTTACAAAAAATCTTAAAAATTTTACAATATTACATAATTAATATATATGAAAAATTCTGAGAAAAGATTTTCTGAGAAGTGTTCCAATTTCTTTTATAAATAAAAAGTTATTTATAAAGAAATTTTGAAAAATTACATAGAAATTCTGAAAAATTATATAAAAAATACTGAAAAAAATTTTCATTTTCTGGACGTTCCTTTTTCTAAAGTTTTTTTTCAAACTCCAAAATTTTAATGTCCTTTTAAACTCGTGTTTTATCGTTAAAAGATCCGAGATTACAAAGAGTTTTGACAGATCAAATTTTGCATTAACATGACATGTTCTTTAATCCTGGTCCACAATTATCTTTTTGTCTGACCATCGTCGCAGTTTTTGCTATAAATCTTGGAAATCACATTGCTATTATTTAATTTGGATGTTTGTCCTTTATATGCCTAATAAACCCATTTAATTTATTTAAACGTCGAACTATCGTTACAAATTTATTGATTGTTACAGAAATATTGTTTGCTCGACAAATGATAACACTAAAAAATTTTTTCTTGATTTTTCACTATCGCTATTATTTTTCATGGCACATCATTCTAATGATAACATACATTTATTTACAAATTGTTTAATCTTTAACTGATTTATACCATTAAACATTACCGAAAAAAGATAACTATTCCATAATAGCATCTCAATACAGAAATTCAAAAATTGTTCATAATAACATAGATTCTAGACAGAAGAACTACTTTGTCTACTAGTCCGCATATGATTCCTAAGTGTAGTACATATTCTCTAAAAGTGAACCAGTGACTTACACTTATAGCTGATATAATTATCACCGAATATTTACGTTTTTTAGTAATAATACACTGATTTACTTTTAGAGAGTAAAATAGTTAGAAAAAAACCGATAAACCTCTTCCTGAAGATATCATATAGTATCAAATAATTATAACTTTATTTTCAATAACATATATTAAAAATAAGATATATTACGAATTAATTGAAGACTAAGCCTGATATTTCATGTGTCGGTCGATAAGGCTTTTCAAGCTTGTTGATTGACTGCAGAAAGAATAGAAAGATTCTCGGATTTTTCTTGCTAATCAACGTGCTTACAAAGTTTGTCGACCGACACATGATGTATCAGATTAAGGTCGGTATTCATAATTCGTTTTTATTTCAAAATTATCTTAAGGAAGTACGATTGGAAAATCAAAATCGATCTATCTAAAAATTACACAGAATATTAAAATTAAACTAATACTATGTTAAAATTTCAAATCGATTGACCATGTAATTTTTAAAAAAGAAAGAGCTAAAGTTAGAGTTTTATGCATGGTGTCTTATGGGAAATGCATTAAATGACCAATATATAATTACTTACTTTTAAAATGCTTCGCGATCTACATAAAAACATAAATAATTAGAACAAACCTTTTTTTATATTCTTATAAAAATTTTAATTCTATTCACCGTGTAATTTATTTGTATACGAGCAAAAAAGCTGATGAAAGTATGCTTGTATTTGAGCATTTAAAGAATATACGCGAAAAACTTGGCAATGCTGTTGACTTCCGACGTTAGGTTAGATTGCGGTTAGTTTCATCCTATGACACATATGTGATTGAATGTACAATATGTTTCTTGCTTATAACTTATTGTTATGTTTTTAAAATAAATAATAATAAATAAAGGGCAAAGTAAGAGTCGACACATTTCTTTCTAAAAATTACATGAAGAATATATTACAATTAACAAGAGGTAAAATTATATAGCAAATTATAAAGCAAAAATAAAATTAAAAACAAAAAGTTTCGGCTACCGGATTGAGCCTTCTTCAGACATTAACATATAAAAAAAACCGCAGTACAAAAATGTTTAAAATTAACGGAAATGTTCGCATAATCACAGTTCGGGTGAGTCTTGATGTAGAATATTATTCGCATACGATTGAACAGTCAAATGTGTTTCATATTTCTTGAAAAAGTTCTAGTTGATAAAAAAGATAAAAAACTTCCTATGAAAAAAGTAATAGACGCAACTAAATTAACAAATCGGAATTCTAAAAAGTAATTAAAACTCACCAAAAAACAAGTGTAAAATGTTCAAAAAAGCGTGTCCATACAAGAATGAAAAGCCAGCCAAGAATATACAAAATTAGGTGGAACGCAGATTGACATTTTTGTACTGCGGTTTTTTTGATAATGTCTGAAGAGGGCTCAATCCGGTAGCCGAAACTTGTAACTTTTTGTTTTTAATTTTATTTTTGTTTTATGTAATTTTACTTCTTATTAATTGTAATATATTCTTCGTGTAATTTTTAAAGAAATGTGTCGACTCTTACTTTGCCCTTTATTTATTATTATTTATTTTATATACGGGGAAGAGTCGACCTCGTAGGAAGAGTCCTTCGATTTGTTATGTTTTTTAACTTAAGAAAGCTATAACAGTTATTACTACAAAAATATGCAGTAAAATATATTTGAGATATATATACTAAAATATATAAAAAAATAATGGATAAATTTTTTTTTTTTAATTCAGTATAGTATTTATTTTTTTTAATACAACACTAATCTTATATTAAAACTTTTATATAACATTATAATAAAAAAATACGCAGAAATGTTTTTTTTTAAATATTGATATAATAATATAAATATATATTAATAACGTTAATTAATATACTTATAACGTTTAAAATATTAAAACTTTTATCATATGACTCTTATCATATAACTCTTATCACATAATTCGTGATATTAAAGCATTCTTTAAAATTAAAGCATTCTTTTAGTATAAAATAATTATCAATTAGTTATGAACTAGTTATAAATTAGTTATGAATTTGCCTTTATAACGAAGCATTTTCGTATAAAATAATTATAAAACACGTATATGAAAATAATATTTTAACCTCAATTAACTGTCAATTATTAACTGTCAATTTTTAGTACGCAAGAAGTTTCGAATAGAAATGCCAACCTCATTTTCAGAATGCAACGTTGCCAAGTTATCAATAATCATTGAACATAAAACATTAAATTACTTGCATTTCCTAATAACAGAATATTAATATTATGATTTATAATTAAAAATTAGCAATCAATGTTATCTTTTAATTTTAATAAGTCATAAATTAGCTTTTCTTATTATTAAAAGATTTTTATATATTGGGTTGATATTACCAATGAAGAACAATAGCGTACCCTCCTCACCACCTACTCTGCAAAGCCCTCTGCGGTCCTCTGATTGGTTTGTTAATATTCTAAGATTATACTTAAGTCTTAAATACAAGAATTGACTATGAATATCTGCCTAAATACAACCAAAAAAAGTATTAAGTTATAAGTTGAGACAATAAATTGAATTATTTATAATTAATTTCTTTAATTGTTTGTTATAAGCCTTGTGTATTATTTATACTTAGAATATTAAGATTTAACATCTAAAACTTTAAAATTTTGTATATAATGAGAGACAAAAACCTCAAATTTTCGTTGTCACCTTTCTAAAAGTAATCCAGTAAAAATATCAAGAATGTAAACAGTAAAATAGAATTTTTCACTGATTCACAATCCAGGAGTATTTCACTGACCTTTAATATAAAAACTCACAGTTCGCTCCTCTATTTTGTATCTCACTAATTATGATTGATAAAAATAAACTTTTAGTAAAATCAGTATATATAATAAATGTATCATGAGCTGTCATAAATAGTAATTAGTAATTAGTTCAATTCTATTTGTTATTGACTTAATTTTTTGAATTTATTTTGCAATTAGTACTATCAACAATTTATTGAGTTCCTGTTATTTTGTAGTACCTATACTCTTCAACTTTATAAATATTTTATACAACTAAATTCAATATTGATTTAATCTTTATTCAATATTAATTTTAATTTTTTTATTTGTAACAATAACATATCAATTTGACTTAAGAACATATGATAGTAAATTAAAAGCACGTTGAATTGAAGGAATATTTCCTTGTGTTAAATCAATATTGAATCTAATTGTATAAAATATTTATAAAGTTGATGGAACTATACTACAAAATAACAGGAACTCAATAAGTTGTTGATAATATTAATTGCTAAATAAATTCAACTTTGACTTCATATATCAAATAAATTCGACTTTAAATTAATATATTAGGTGTACAAAAAAGTTCTGAGCTTTAGATTTGATACAACCGAAATAACAATTTAAATTTTATATATCTTCCCGCCCTTTTGGGGTTTTAAAACAGTAACATTTAACCTCCTGAAATGCGATACGGTTTGGCGTTTGATGCACATAACCTCAAAAATCAGTAGTGTTCACGATGGCAATTACAAAAGAGCATATTCGATTTTCCATCCACTTCGCGTTTCATCTGAAGAAAAATGCTGCT